>NC_053163.1:104472896-104715396 GCF_016835505.1 Polypterus senegalus | reverse complement strand
GCTGCCCGACTTTGCTAGAAAATATTTTAGAAAATCAGTTCCAGTTTGGAACAGTTTCCTTTGGACAAATGAAATTACGATCAATTTGTACCAGAATGATGGATGGAGAAGAGCATGGAGAAGAGAATGAATGGCTCATGATCTGTAGCATACCACATCATCTGTGCAATATGGTGGAGGCAGTGTTATGGTATGAGCATGCATAACTGCCAATGGAAGTGGGTCACTGGTGTTGATTGAGGATATTAATACTAACAGAGGAAGATGGATGATTTCTGAAGTGCATAGGGTGATACTGTCTGCTCAGATTAAAACAAATGCTGCAAAATTGATAGGACAATGCTTCACAGTACAGATGGACAATGAACCAAAACATACTGTAACAGCAAACCAAGTGCTTTTCAATGAAATAAATGAAATGGAATATTCTTCAAAGGCCAAGTCAGTCAACTGACCTCAACCGAAATGGACATGCATGTTACTTGCTGAAGGCAGAAAGTCCAACAAACAAGAAGCACCTGAAGACAGCTGCAGTAAACGCCTGGCAAAGCATCAGTAGGGTGGAAACCCAGCACTTGTAGAAGGCCATTGGTTCCATACTTCTAGCAGTCATTACCTACACATGTAAATATTTACACATTTAGAAGTTAAAACTTCAAAATGCACTTAACATGTTTATGGTATTACTCACAATCACCAAAATTTTTTTTCTAAGGTTGCACATACCAATCGCGTTCGGCTTACAATCGCAACAATGCTGGACAAAAAAAAGAAGCAGATTAAAATAGGAAAGGAACTGGATAAGTTTACTTCCAATGTCTTAAACCACAAATAATTTTAGCAGGGCCTGTTTTAATTAATTTTATTTATTTGTTTAAGAAACTGATTTTGTGACTGTTGTTTTAGAATAAATGTGCACTGCACATGTGCAGAAGTACATTTTAATAGGTTTTGTGGTTCAACAAACCACTGGTAGCTGGATTAGGATGTGTTTGACAGTTATCCAGGAGGAACAGAACTTTACTATCCTCTGACATTCCTTTCTTTCTTAAATTTTCTTAAAAGACTGGGAACAAACCAAGGGTGGAACCACTTCATAAAAATTTCAGCGTTCATCCAACTGTTCCTCTGTGGATGATAGTCCACAGGGAGGTTAGATATGCCTTGAAAAAACCTTGGATTGGCAAATTTGATGCATTGGCACATACAAGCAAAGTGCAACTGGGCAAACAATTCCACATTAACCCAGTTTCACCTGCATTATAAATTTGCTTTGCAGTCAAGCCATTTTGTTCAACCAATTCACTAAACACATTTCTGTTCACCTGACAAATTTAGCTTACAAATGCCATGGCAAATCTTGAATCGATTAAGCCAGACACTTGAAAATGAACACTGGCTCTCAAAATTTTAAACCAAAAAATTCCAACAGACCATATTATAGACAAAGAAACGGTAGATATGGTTAAATCATATACATTTAACACACCTGGGAGAGATTGACAAGCATGTGGTACATGAGTATTGGTGCACAAGGCATGGCCTTATACATGGGGCACACGCACACAAAGTTTAAACTTTCAATATCGCAAAGAATTACTTCTTAGATTTTTTACTGGTTGCTTGAGTTCTGGTTAATGGAGAGTCAATTGTACAGATAAAATAATTTCAATTACACAAATTGCTCAAACATACATTAAACCTCATATCCTGTCTGCAGGTTTCTGTATTTTGAATTGTGGCACACGACTGTTTTTTTGGAGAAGCAGGCTATCTATAAGCAGGGTACCATGGACTGCATGAGTGAGTGGGTGTTTGTGTGTGTGTATACAGAAAAACTATAAAAAAGTGGAACTGTCTAACATTATTTTAATAATATTTACCCTTCTTTCTGATTCGTTCACATCGGCCAACATATGTTACCAGACCAATGACATCAGCTGTGTAATTTACAGGTAAAGAGTCCAACTCTTGCCTGGTCAGAGGAAAAAAACAAGATAACAAAAAAAATAAATTTAGACACTGAATAGGATATGAAAATCATTGCCACTGCATAAAGAAGTGACATTAAGACTTAAAATCATCATATTTATTACTTTTGTAAATCCAGTTTAAAGACTTTGTAGTATCCCACCTTTACTGACCATTTAGATTCCATTTGTCAAAATATATCACCAAATGTAGAGAGCTAATTTTGTGCATTGTTTTACTAAAGGAAAAAAAAAAACCAGTGAAACACGGGTAAATGTGAAATTATTCGCTTTACTTATAAAATACAAGAGAAAAGCTCCTCACACTCTCTAAGCAATGAAATATCCTGAGCTCTCTGGGGTTATACAGTGATCCCTCTCTATATCGCGCTTCGACTTTCACGGCTTCACTCCATCACAGATTTTAAATGTAAGCATATCTAAATATATATCACAGATTTTTCGTTGGTTCTCGGATTTCTGCGTACAATGGGTCTTAATTTATGGTACATGTTTCCTCAGTTTGTTTGTCCAGTTGATTTCATACAAGGGACGTTATTGGCGGATGGCTTAGAAGCTACCCAATCGGAGCATGTATTACGTATTAACTAAAACTCCTCAATGATATACGATATGCTTCCCGCGCGGTGCTTGACTGTTTGCTTTTCTATGTCTCTCTCACTCTCTCTGCCCGACAGAGGGGGTGTGAGCAGAGGGGCTGTTTGCACAGAGGCGGTTTGCCTAGAGGATACGGATGCTACTCTAAAAAAATGCCACTTTATCGTGGTGCTTCGGCATACTTAAAAGCACAAAAGCACGTATTGATTTTTTGATTGTTTGCATTTCTTAGCGAGCGCTCTCTCTCTCTCTTTCTCTGATATTCTCTGCTCCTGACGCACGGACTTATTTGAAGAGAATATATATTTGCATTCTTTTAATTGTGAGAAAGAACTGTCATCTCTGTCTTGTCATGGAGCACAGTTTAAACTTTTGACTAAATGGTCTTATTTCATGTCTAGAGGGCTCTAATAATGTTAACAGTGTGGGAGAGTTTAAAATATATAAAAATAACCATACAAACATATGGTTTCTACTTCACGGATTTTCATCTATCGATCGAGGAGGGGTTACTGTATCCCAATGACATCAGTTATGGCTTATGTGTAAATTACTGAACGTTTCAGGCTTTACTTATTTCAGAAAAGGATACTGACTATTCGTTACTTGAATAAATCTGTTTAGGTGGAATTGTTCAATTAAATAGACTCAGACAGCTACCAATGTTTTGTTACATGTATATGAGATGCTGTCAGCATGTTTACTGCCTCAATATCAAAACAACTTTACTCACATAAATTACTATATATGCCCTATTAAAGTTTACTTCTTAATAACTGATGTTTATGTGATATCTTCTATAACCACATTATTTATTACAAAATTAAATGACAATAATAAAAACAGAAACCATCAGCTAGGAGCTATGATTGATGCTCCTTTAGAACTCTAATTAAACCTTGATATTTTTTTTTTTATCTGTTTCAGCTACTGTGCTGTACTTCTCAGAAATTCAGATAAAAATGTATTAAGAAATATCACCTGCTAATATCCCAAAGTATCGCCCTTTACTTTTCGGCCTAGAAGGTACAGAAAAAGCACCTAGTACATTAATACATTTTTGGGACGCTTTTTTTTTTGGTACACAAACACAAGGCCTTGAAGGCCAGAACCTAATCTAAGTAGCCCTTGCTGCAGGACAGGGCAGATCAGGTGGGCATGGTTGGGGTTAGGATTTCATACCCTCCCATTTAAAATTGTCCATTTTTGCATGGTTAGAAGCAGGCAGGTCAGAGTTAGCCGTCCCATCGCAACTTGCTTGCAACTGCGAAGAGCTTTGCATTGTTCATGTTCCTCTCAAAATAATCAGTTAATAAAATACCACATAAGCTTCAAAATAGCCATATTAAAACAGCAGTTCCTCAAGTGTCAAGTTAATAAATAATTTTTCAAGCCACATTTATTTTTCTGCAATCTTCGACTGAAGTGCATGTATTCTATTAACTTCTAACTAATGTTACTTTATTTCACATAAGCAATGGTGCTTTAATACACAGTTTTCTATAGAAGGAGGTTTGGACTGTAATGTATTAACATTAAGACACATTTCCACAATATTGTGGCTGTGGTCAAAGGTTAAGAAACCATGTACTTTGTTGCATCTAACACAAAGGCATTGGACTGATGGTGTTTATCCAAGTCCTCCTGTTCTCCATCACCGCCCTATCTTGTGACCCACAGTGACATCCTTCTCACGTCAGTTGTAAGTCATACTCGTTCACACAAAGCATATTTAGAGTTGAAAATCAATGGGAAAACTAGCAAACTCCACAAAGATGGTGATGAGGTTAGCAATGGGAAATGACAGTAAAGTAACGAAGAACAACAAAGTGGCAAAGACTAAAGCTAGACATGACTTGAGATATCATGTACATGAAACAAACTGCATCTTATTTTCTCACTTCAGTTACTCATAGAAAAAGTAGTATTCTTCTATGTACCACTATACATAAGGGGTTATGCCCTATAAAAGCATAACATTCTGTACTGTACCTTGTAATAAACTGATATTTGACAGCTGGCAATCCCCATTCTGCTTTGACTCTGCTATGTGGAATCACCTGAATGTCTGCAGGTGGATCTCGGGCATTTAAAGAAATTTCTACAATTAAAACAATGCAATTAAAAAGAAATTAGAAGGTATACAAGAATATTGTAAAATTCAATTATAATTATACAGACACATTCATCAAGGGTATTTTGACCTGGTTTTGGTTTACTTTTTACCTTTTAATTATTCATCTTCATAAAAATGTGTGTGCACTTAATTATATATATATATATATATATATATATATATATATATATATATATATATATATATATATATATATATATATATATATATATATATATATATATATATATATATATATATATAAATGTATGATGTAATTAGTTTCCATAGTGGGAAAATTTGCTTTGTCAAATGTTTTGTGTTACATTTGATTTGTTTCTTTTAGTAATTATTTACAGTCAATCTACATTTTATGGAAATCTGCAACAGATTTAAACTGAGATCCCAAACATGGTTGGCTCCTGACTTAAATCTTGTCAAGACAGTTTTTGGCTCCTTTGCGAGCATAAAATTGGATTAACTGAAATAAAAGATTTAAAAAAGTGCAAGAAGAGATCAATGAGTAACCTTGTAAGTCCACAGAACAAAATGCATTGTTTAGAAAAAAATTTCTCTGTAATCAAATTTACCAATATATAACAAACATGAAGCAAAGCTGTAATAAATAATATTAAATTTAAGCGTCAAAGGGGTCGTGTTTGTGATTCTTTACCTAAGGAGTTAAACACCCGTATTTGTGTATCTCCAGCTTTAGGCCTTGTTCTTTGCCTGTAACTTTCCTTTACAGAGTAGCGTTGCACATAAATGACTGATCCTACATTTATTTTCTGGTACCAGTCCAAGCACATGGAGTTCCACAGAACCATTGACATCATCCCAGATCGGTCTGCAACTTCAAAGTAAGCCTTTGAAATAAAAAAAATGGAAATATGTTAGAAAATGCTGTAGCTGATATATTTTGCACCCATCTCAAAGCGTACCTCATGTGTTGTATCCAGTAGATATGCTTTGTAATAGGTGTGTCATATACTGCTGCAGGCTTCTGCCAGACCCTTTAGGTTTGCAATGCATAAATCATGTTGCATTAACATGCAGTTCGACTAGCTGTGGAGCAAAGCTCACAAATCGTAGATCTCCAGAGGTCTTAACCTAGACCCTTCACCCAATATTAAAGTCTTCCTGCGTTAACTACAGCATTAAGACGGGTTGAGCAAGACCAACATGATTTTAGCAAAGATAATCCATAAAGTTAAGTTTAAGTCACCTGACATTTTTGTGTTTATTACAAATGTCACCTTAGTTTGTTCTTCTACAGCAGTTCTCAAGTAAGTTTTCTTACTTTAATGTATGCTAAACATATAAAATAATTAAATGTAAGCTGGTTTCTACTCTTAAAATGATAGCTTTGAATTATTGTATAACTTATCTTACTTTTTCATTTTGTTGAAATTTAAACAGTGCTTTTAAGAGTTTTTTTTTTTTTTTTAAATATATAAACTGCCTGTGGCAACATGCACTTCTCACTGTTCCAGGTTCAGCTTCCATCATGTCCCGCTGTTTCTCTTTCTTATTGACAAGTGTTGCGAGACCACACAAATGCATTAGTGGAAAAAATGAAGACCATTTTAATTCTGCATCTTAAAATTTAAGGGTTTACACCCTATGTTTAGGAGAATCAAGTACAGTTCTTTAAGAAGTCAGGGCCCAATTTATCACGCGTCTCAGAATTACACCTAAGAATTGCAGTAAAAGTCTGAATAGTGTAAGAATTTGTCCTACCTTCGTGTAAGATACCAGAAGAAGTTACAAACTGTCCTACGCTCCAGTCCCAGCAAGGAAAAGGAGTTCATGTTTGAGAACGAATGGAATCACAATTTTATGGCACCTCTTGCCTGAAAATTAACTCTAATGATGACATTCTGTACTTTTCTAAAACTAACTCTGAGGCTTCAACACAAATATAATAATAATAAAACTCTACGTAGAAGAAGAAGATGATAGAGGAAAAAATAATAAGGTAGGATATTATGCCATCATGAATAATATTACAACGAGCACCAAGACAAACACACCTAATTAGATAAAAGCCTGATAACAGGCAGAATTATTTAACAATGAATGATCCACACCCACCCTTACTTACATACAGAAGGCTAACCTTCCCACAGACCATGGGAAATGTCTCATAAAGTAGGTTACTGAAGCTAGCCATGGCGATGCCTGCACTGTTACTGAAATTGTGTTTACACTTGCAATGTTCCCAATCGTCTTCCAGAGTTGTGTATCGTACTTCTCTCTGTGACCCTCCCTTATTTGCTGCAAGACTCTATTTATCTAATGCCCCAGGAATCTCCGCCTGCCTTCTTGAATGTTCTCGGCTTGTAAGGTATAAAATGAATGTTCCAGAGATTCACGAATGCAGAGCTCAGCATATCTGTGTGACATTTCGCTGTCAATCACCCATCCAGCTCCACTTAACTTAATGGTAAAATGCTCGCTACTACAATAGTCGGTGTATCCATCACTACCTGTGTGTTGATATTGGAACTGCTTGTGCATGACTTGGGGTTATGAGCTTCATGTATGTGCCAATTTGTTTGAATGCAGTTTGTGTTAATATTACCTCAAGTGTAGTGGTGAGGTAATGTAAAAATCCGCACATTACCTCACACATTATCAGGGTGTTCAAAGTTTGGTGCAAAATGTTTGAAATGCTTGGTTGTGACATAACAAAATCATTGCTATTGCAAAGCTGCCTTTTCCCTATGCCTTTTAGCAAAAACTTAAAATTTAAAATAACCTAGTTTATTTTATGAAGCCAACACACTGCAGCTCTTTTATTGTTTACACTCAGTTTGAAGTATTCTATTTTATTCTTGTATTAGTTGACAGCATGTCTCACTTTTAAGTCTGTTAAATGCATTTACATGGTGGCATTCATATACCTTTTGGTTGTTATAACAATTGACTTCAAAACTAAATATTTACTTGTGTACTGTATACTCACTAATATTCAATTCTGAGAATCTGATACTGTATGTACATATTACACTATAATAATAAACCCTATGATTTCTTCAGGGTTCAAAATATTATTTGAATTCAAAATTGAATATTAGAAAATCCACTTTAATGAAAGCATGTTTCTGTGTGTCCATCCAGTTGCTTGGTCTCTGTCATTCCAAAATATGGTGCTTCACAAAGTCTTTAGTAATAAAAAGATAAGTATCTGTGTGTCTAACTGTGTTTTGTCTGGTTGCTATGTCTCGATCATTCCAAAAGAAGGCACATCACAAGCACTTTTTGAAATAAAATACATTGCATTTGTAAGTCCATTAGAAGGCGCATCGCAAATATTAACACTACTTTTACTAATACCAGTTCAAACGGCATATAACAGACATGCGCATTGCATGGTACACAACAAATGTTCATGCTGAGGTCTACATTTATTACTTAAATGTTAACCAGTCTTAAATGGGTAGCAGAGATACAGTGTTGTAGTTAATATAATTGCTGTTAATAATCAACACCAAATGATATGGAAAAACATATTGTGATATCATTTGTTGACCTTATTGCCCATCCTTGAGCATTAACTAATACAGTAACTGCTTAAGTACAGTGTATTAGCAGCTATTAAATAATGCAACCTTCTTAAAATAAAATGTGGCAATCTTCAAACAACCTAATCCAATTCAGGATTTTTTTTTTTTTTTTTTAACTATTATAAATCAACTGCTTATTAAAACGTCACTAATGGGTGTATTTATTGAACACACAATTTGATTCTAAATTTATTAATTTAATAAATAAATGAAACTGCAATGTAAAAAAATATTTCAGTTACACAGGAAATAACTGGATGTGCGGGTAACTTTCAGTCTAACCTGAAATGGGATAGCTTGCTTCTTCTCTGGTCTCCCATAATACCGCAGTCTGGATTTATACATCACTTTCACCAACAAGGGGGGAAAACGAACTGTACTTCTCCAAAAGTTTTCCAAGTCTTGTAAAACAATCATCTTTGACACTACAGAAAAAATGACAGCAAAATAAGTTAATATTAATATAGATGTAAACCAACTATATAATACTAAATAAACATCAGATATGCTATAATTTACTTAAAAAAAACACATCTCTTGCTATACAGCATAAAGCATTTTGAATGATAGACCCTTCAGAGTGAAACAAAAATGGCTGTTTTTTGTTTCCACTATCGACTTTTCTAGTGATTTTCAGTCACAGCCTTCATAGACATAATCTTAATAGGTCAGGGGCAGTGTGTGTCACGCTCCCCTGAAGCCAGATGCATAATGTGTAGGGCTGCAATGATTAGTTGACTTAATCAACGATGTCGACTACAAAAAATTGTCAATGTGGATTTTTTATGGTCGACGTGTCATAAAGAGAACCTTCAATAGAGGCTCCAGTCACAAAGAACCACATTGGTTTTTGTAACTGCAATGAACTACATGAACATCTGGGGGCAGTATCATTTGTTACTGTTTGTCAAGACTGCACACAGTCCTACCAACGAAGATGATCGTCTGAGGAGAAGAAGAATGTATAGAAAAATAAACGTGGTTGCAATGGTGAGTCGGACAGCGGAGGAGGTAAGGAAATGGAAAAAAATTGAGACAGAAACTTTCTAAGATGAGGAAACACTTCGCTGAAAAAGAAAAAAAAAGTTGAATGCAGATTATGCAAAGCGGAGCTTTCTTTTCACAGCATTACCACCGCGATGCATGAGCATCTGAAACGCAAGCACATTTTTTCCGAAATACTATAAGGTCATAAAATGAATAATTCCAAATATCATATATACCTATATCTCTGTTTTTTTGTCAGTGTGTCTTTGACATCATGGGCCATAAGGTGCATACTAATTCAGTGTGAGCAGGAACACTCAATAAAATTTAATTAAAAAAATCAAGTGACAATGAGATACGAATAACGCAGCTTCGCCAGCGTTTGTGTGTCAGCTTTTATCCATCCAGATCAGAGAATTTCCAGTTCAATTGTCTCAAAACACCACTCACATCTACAGTTACTCCCAGTTTCAGATAAAAAGTAACAGCGTCAGATCCCTGGGGGGCGGTAGTATGTATTGTGATCGTGACTGAGAAAACAAAAGTGAAAAACAAAAACTGTAACTTTTACAAGTACTATACATTTACAGTGGCCATTACAGACACAAATCAAATGCATGTGTTTATTATATAATATTAACAATAAGAGCAACTCACTATTCAAAACGGTAAATATACTAGGCAGTCAGGATCGAACCGGGGGACTCTTGATTATAAGTCAGCAATTCCTACCGCAGCACCACGGCACTTATTTTATTGTCCTTGAACCTTTTGTGAAAGTGTTTATTTGATCTTTGCACTTCAGGCTTTACACATTATACTGTTTATGTCTACATTTTGTCATTTATTTCTAAAATACGAAAAACGTTTCAGTTTTAACAGTGTATTTTTTGGTTAAGTTAAATGCACTTTTTTGTTTAAAGACTAAGTGCACTTTAGTTTGTATTGTTTAATGTATTACTTTTTTATTGTTATGGTCACACTAATATAAAAACATAATTATTTTAAAATTCATATGTTTCACTGGTTGTTATTTTAATTTGATTATTATTAATTTTATTTGTGTTAATGCAGAGACATCAGGGTGACATTCACAGGTTGACAGACGTGAGCAGATGAGGTAAGACATGCACTAGTGCCCAGAACAGGATGTGCAACCACAGGTCGCAGGCATCAAAATAGTCTGGCATGAAATAATCGTGACTAATCGAAAAATAAACTGAACGATTAGTCGACTACCAAAATAGTCATTAGTTGTAGCCCTAATGATGTGCCATGCCCAGTGACTCAAGCTGACTATTCTATGATTTGCTCAGGTAAAGATCAAACAGGTTTATTATTCTGTCTTTAGTTCATGGGGCAGGCTCTGTATGCATGAGAGCTGACAACCAATGAATGAATGCACATCCAGAAGTTCAACATATAGAATGCATTGATAAGGAATAAGGAATGTGGGTGTTTTGGATATCACAAACAGAAGAGAAGCTTGTCTGTCTGATGTCTTGCGTTTTACACAGAATAAAAAAAGGAAGGAAAAAGAGCTCATACTGCATTTATACTCACCATATCTGTCAACACTTGGTATAACATGGGCTGCACCGTGCAGCACATTATTGGCTACCACAACAAAGTGTGATCACAACTGTGCTGGAAGTTGACATGGCTAGCAATTTACAGTTGTGTATATTGACATGCATCTGCGGCAACATCAGCAACTGCAGTTAGCAAGCCTAACATGCCCAATGACTAGAAGCCACATGATGCAAAAATCACAGGTTTAACTGGATTTATTCAGGTTAGCCAGTTGCCCGTATACCTTTTTCCTCCAAAGCTGTGGTCCACAGTATATTCTGGGGTGAGATTAATTTTTTCATATTCTCAGACATCTCCTAAAATCTTATCTTTTTGGCCTCTCCCTGGGCCTCATCTCCTCTGCCTCTATCTTGGTGCACCTCTCACAAATAACCTTGTACCTATCAATTCACATAACCTAAAAAACCTTAGTTGATTGCCCCTGAGCACAACACCTATCTCCTCCACAACAAGTATTTCTATTAAGTCAGCATTCATCTTCCTCTCACTCTGCAACTCTCATACATCCACCTGATCATTTTCATCTCTGGTCTTTCCAATTCTGCTTCAAGTTCTGCATTTACTTGACTCTCATACAGCATAATACTACAAAACTTACATGTCAGAGAAATTCCTTGAGAAGTGGGAATGGGAACAGCTCCCATAATTTCTTCCATGCATCTCTTTCCCTTGCTCTCAACAAAACCTCCTACTTTCTCCAAAATAACTCCATTACAGATATGGAGTACAGTACAGAAATTTGAATTTACTACATCAACATTCTGCTCCCCTGTTATCGTGAGACACCACCTGCCACCAAAGGCCACACTTGCTGTCTGCAACCTACCCTTTGAACCACTACATTTCCAAGAAAATGATCATATAAATTCAGCATTATTGATGGTACTGATAACACTGAACAAATGATAACATTTTTCAGTATTACCTAATTAGTCCATGGTAGAGTTTTCTCTCCTGATGTGTGCAGTCAATATATCTGCCAACACGATATGAACTCTATATAAAAGACTTTAGCTTTAAGGCCAAGATGAAGAGTGCATACTTATCAGTTGTGTGCAGAAATATGCCAAGAAATATAAATATTCGATACTGTTTATACACTGGTTAATTTGCAAGTAGTAGTCTTTCATAAACCCAAAGTGTGTGTGGATACTTTCAGTTTTAATAATTAACATATTAACAGTCACCTAATCATGCAGGTATCAGAAGCCATGCTGTAACTAAATACATTTATGGAGAAACACTACATGCGTCACATAACAAGGAAGATTGTGCTTTTAAAAAGGTGAAACTAGCCGAGTATGCAAAATTCTTGCAAGTGATGCAACCATGTGAGAAAACTTATCACTGAAAGATATCTGGAATGGACTGGGCATAATTACTGGGCACGGGTACTAGAAGAGGATGTGGACAAAGCTAACAACCATAACTATTTTTTAATAGACTAGGGGGCTTCGCACCCTGCTCGCTTCACTCACCAACCCCCATGTTTGGTTTTCTGGATACACACTTTTAAGATTTTTTTTTTTCTTTGAATTGTTGCTATCTCATTAGTTTCACTTTTATTTCAGAACTTCTGTATAAACAATATTTGCAATCTTTCGAGTCCCAATATGCTGAATCTTTTAAATGATGTCATTGAGATGTATTTAATTACTTTGTACCATAACTCAGGATAGGTTTCTCTGTTTGGAATTTCAGCACAGACAAGCGATCTATAACATCAGCAGTTAATAATTTTTTTTGCAAAATAACCAATATATGCATGTGAGGTAAATGACATTTTTGAAATTCTCTGACTTAAAATTCAAAGCCTTACAATATTTACATACTTCTGACATATCACCTGTGTCCATATATTCGATCTCTATTCGTCTTTTCATTATTTTTCAGAGTAATACAGTAATTTTTTTGCGCTAATGCGATGTTTACTTTGTATTTGACACTGTCATTTTTTTTCTGCTTTCATATTTTGTATCTTGCTCTGCATGTGTTTTGCTCCTACATTTGATTTTTTTTTTTTTGATTCTTTTGAACTCCAGTTTTCATTATCTCTAACCTGCTCTGCGTGTTTGCCCCCTTGTTTTTTAACATCTTTATGACGTTTTACTTTGTTTTCTACTCTGTCTTTTATTTCTGACCTCGCTTTGTACTGCTTTTTTTCCAATGACACCTGGCCCATGGTGATTTTTTTCCCTTTTTCGAGTAATAATTTCCGTTTGTTTGAGCTACTGCGATCTTTACTTTCTTTTTTTTATACTTTCTAATTTTCCTACTTTCATCTTCTTTAACTTTGTCCACGTGTATCGTGCAGTTTTTTTCTTTTGAGCCTTTTGAATTCCACAGCTTTTATAATCTCTAACCTGCTCTGCTTGTGTATAGCGCCAACGTTTGTGAACATCTTTATGAAGTTCTACTTTGTCTTTTACTCTCTGTCTTTTAAATTCTGAGCCCGACTGGATGTGCTTTGTTTCAGTTCCACTTGTTACAGGCTGATAATTACTTTCCTTACTTTCTGAATTTGCACCTAGATTATTCTTTTTCTTTTTTGATCTTTTTTCTCTCCAACGCTTTTTAGTCTCTTTTCTCCATGCTGCTTTCTTCTTTGCTTAGTCATCAATGTTTCATTTATAACATATTATCCTTATACACTTGATATGCGCCGAGACCCTGGATCTGTGTGCGCACAAAGCCTTAGTTTACACAACTGAGTGTTTTGCTGCCTGTGGTCTTATTTGATATTGATTATAAGTAGGGCGTGTCTTGCAAGAATCTCATGTTCTACGTCATTGCAAGACGGTCGTGGGTCAATCACTTGGCACAATGTCTCATGTTTAAGGTCCCCGCGAGAAGCTCCGTGGCCATTTTCTTTCGTCTCGTAGGTCTATTAAGTGTCTTCCGTGATCTTAACGTGAAGATCACGTCTTGTTTCCCTAGTGTTTCTCTCCAGGATTTTTTTTTTTTTTTTTAAATAGAGAGATTTTCCCCTCCCACTAAAAATTTCTTTCAATGACCTCAGCATCCCTACTATATGAACAACTATGACCACTTCATTTACAATGGTCAGTGAGGAGTCCCCTTCTGACTATCAGTAAAGGTATTCCAAAACTGAAGTCCAAGTGAGGAGACAACCAAGGAAGCTACACACAGGAGAAGCCATGGGATCAGACAGAGTCAGTCCTTGAGTCCTTAAAGCCTGTGTTGACCAATTTTGTGGTATACTCTGTCACCTATTCAGTCAGTCTCGAAGTCTCTAGAAAATGCCACTTTTGTGGAAAATATCTTGCATTATTTATGTTCTAAGGAAGGCAGGTGGTTCTTCACCTACTGACCATAGACCCGTGGCATTTACGTCTCACATCATGAAGATCTTTGAGAAGCTGGTCCTTGACTATATAAATTCTCTTGTGGCAGACCAAAGACTATGTAGTAATAAAAAAGTAGAATAATATTCAAGTGTACTTAAAAAGTGAACTGTAACACACATTTTAAATATATATATATATATATATATATACATACATACGTGGACAAAATTGTTGGTATCCTTCAGTCAATGAAAGAAAAACTCAAAATGGTCACAGAAATAACTTTAATCTGACAAAAGTAATAATAAATAAAAATTCTATGAAATTTAACCAATGAAAGTCATACATTGATTTTCAACCATGCTTCAACGGAATTATTTAACAAAATAAACTCATGAAACAGGCCTGAAACAAATCATAAAAAAGCCAGACTGGAATTTGCCAAACTACATGTGGACAAGCCACAAAGTTTCTGGGAGAATGTCCTATGGACAGATGAGACAAAAATTGAACTTTTTGCCAAGGCACATGCTCTATGTTCACAGGCGGAAAAATGAAGCATATCAAGAAAAGAACACTGTCCCTTCTGTGAAACATGGAGGAGGCTCTGTTATGTTCTGGGGCTGCTTTGCTGCATCTGGCACAGGGTGTCTTGAATCTGTGCAGGGTACAATGAAATCTCAAGACTATCAAGGGATTCTAGAGAGAAATGTGCTGGCCAGTGTCAGAAACTTGGTCTCAGTCGCAGGTCATGGGTCTTGCAACAGGACAATGACCCAAAATACACAGCCAAAAACACCCAAGAATGGCTAAGAGGAAAACATTGGACTATTCTAAAGTGGCCTTCTATGAGCCCTGACCTCAATCCTATTGAGCATCTTTGGAAAGAGCTGAAACATGCCGTCTGGAAAAGGCACCCTTCAAACCTGAGACAACTGGAGCAGTTTGCTCATGAGGAGTGGGCCAGAATACCTGCTGAGAAGTGCAGAAGTCTCATTGACAGTTACAGGAATCGTTTGATTGCAGTGATTGCCTCAAAAGGTTGTGCAACAAAATATTAAGTTAGGGTACCATCATTTTTGTCCAGGCCTGTTTCATGAGTTTATTTTTTTAAATAATTCTGTTGAAGCATGGTTGAAAATCAATGTCTGACTTTCATTGGTTAAATTTCATAGAATTTTTATTTATTATTACTTTTGTCAGATTAAAGTTATTTCTGTGACCATTGTGAGTTTTTCTTTCATTGACTGAAGGGTACCAACAATTTTGTCCACGTGTGTAATATATACACACACACATTATATGACTGACTAACTGATCCTACTCTAAAAATATCCACTGCAGGCAATTATGCATTCTTCCAAATAATCCATAAGAGCATAACACAGGGTAGAAGCAGGGTAGATGACCAGGATGACCAATAAATATATACAATAACTTGAATATCTGTGTTCCTGTAAATATGAAGGAAACAGGGAACATACCCATTGCCTTTCAAAACATACAAATCTCCTTTAATCAAACAGGCGCCCAACAACTTTACAGTGACACAGCAAATAGGAAATATTTTTTTGTGAAAGGGGGAATGACAGGTGTCAAAGTACTTTCAAACTTACCCTAATTACATGCATGACATTGCAATATGAATTAGACCCCAAGCGTTCACAAGGGAATTCCCCTAAATGGTCATTCACACTTGATTATAGTAAATTTCTAGTGTTTGTTTAGGGTTTTCAAGCCTTTTTAATCAGTCTTTTCTCTGTGTTTTACTGGTGCTTTTCAAATATTTTCAAAGAAACTTCTTGCATGGAAAATATGATTGACATAATGTCCATTTTAAAGGCTATAACACGATTGTTGGGTTTCATGAATGTTTTGTATGACTTGAGTACTTTTAATCCTAGCGATCAGATTATTGAAGAGCAGGAGTTGTCAATGCTAGATTTGCTTATATTGTGTTATGCAGCAAAGGGAGTCAAGAGGACTCTTCTGGGCTCTCTACAAAGCAGACATAATCCTGAAAAATAACAGGAAGACAGACAGGTGTCAATAAACACATTAGTAGTGATGTACTGAACGTGTTAAAAAAAAAAAAAAAGCATTATTTGCTGTCGGTGCAACATAATGCAAGGGTGTGATGCAATCATCTAGAACAGTTGATGATGAAGGGGTCATCGTGCACAGCAGTAACCAACTCAAAAGAGCCAAACATACATTGTATTCATATACACCTGATGCCACGTGTGCTAAAGGGTAATTTTAACCTGCCCAATTTTGGGTCACTGGGAAGCCAGTGACTATCACAGCACCTCTGGATGTAATGCAAGAAGCACATGTGGCAAACAGTGTGCTGATCCTTTGTACAGCACAACTGCATAGCCATGCTGAACAGAGAGTGCTGTGTGCAAAGCAGCAAAAGAAACATATTTATTAAACTGTCTGGTTAGTTAAAATTCAGTTATTGCTAAAGATATTTAGAAGATGTGTTATCTGGTGGCACGATGACCAAGGTTCACCAGAAGCTCAGAGTGGGAAAGGATAAAGTGAGCTAAACATATTTTTAACCTCCTTTGCTTTAACCCCAGGTGTGACTCAGGCTTGGAATGCCATGCAATTACAGTTAATCATGAATCACACTTGGAATTTCACTGTATTCTGTATATGTGACAATAATGTCCCTATGAAATGAAATTAATCAGATATTTCTTGGAAAAATATTCATGCACACAATTACACACTTGTCTGGGCAATGGAGCCCCTTTAACCCCTTAACTGTTACCCCTGAGATAACTTATCCATTGCTAGTTGCATGCACACTGTCATTCTGGAGTTTACACATCTCCAGTGAACTGCAGGATTTTATGGAGGGAGGCTAGACAGCATTTACAGCAGCAGGAGAGCTGATACAGGCTGAAAGAATGGAAGACACATACAGAAGAAGTTATTTGACATGTTTGAATAGTAACAGAATTAAAGATACTAGTTCTGCGAATACTGAAGCACACAAAATGTAATGATTTTGCATAAATGGTACACTCTGATGCTGAATGAGAGTGCAGTAAGAGCAGCATTCATCAATTTTCAGTGCGGGAGGCAGATTTATTATGTACAAATGATCTCTTACAGAATTTCAGTCTGCTCGTAAGTGAGGAAATGTTAATATCCATTTTAAAATCAAACACACATGCACAGGAATTTATCACAACTGCACATTAAAGTTGAACTATTCATGTCAGTTATGATGAGCTTCTGGCTTTCTTTGTACTTACTGTAAAAAAAATAATTTAAAAAGCCTTATGTTGACATGTACTGATCAACAAAGTCTTTATTTGAAAAAATATACTGCATTATGGACCACCATGGATATGGATCACAGGTCAAACGCATTTCAGCTTACATGTCAAGTTTTTGCATTTTGATGATAACAACTTACTTGTTCTTTTTGAAAACAAAACTGTTTTCTACACTTTACGTACCCAAGAAAAATGTTGTTGACAAATCATAAAGGTTTTGGGAGGTCATTTGAAAATAAAGCAACACAAACACACTGTACCTCCTACAATCACTCAGGTGGACATATTTCCAAGAACAATACACAAAGTTTAATGGTAACTACGCAAAAGTGCCCACAGTCTGGAAACTGGTGAAAAACTTAACCTGCTGATGTGTTTTATTTTTTTTTTTTTATCCATGCATTATCCAACCCGCTACATCCTAACTACAGGGTCACGGGGGTCTGCTGATGCCAATCCCAGCCAACATAGGGTGCCTATTCTAGTTTCAGCAACTCTTCAACTTTGTCATTACATATTAGATTTTCCATGGTGGCCTCATTAACACCCAAATGGGGCCGGAGAATGCCTAAAACTCAGGGGCCATCCCCCTATTAAGTCTACCTTAGCTTCCAAATACTGGAAAATCACTGTTACTGTCCGGTAAAAGGTGACCATTTTTCTATTAACACGGCAAACGGAAACAAAGCAATATTAAGGTTGCGCTCCCAAGTGCTATTTTCTGTGCATTGTATCTAACACCTTTTTTTAAAAAACTTTGGTCCGAGTAAATGTCAGCAGCTGCTGGGCTGTGTAGCTGGACGAACATTGCTTTGGGTAATACCATCAATGCACCTTTTAATTTGTCATCTATGCCATTGGGCACTTGAGAAGCAGCAGTGGTTAGTTAGTTTTGTCATCTTATTGTGACTGGACACCAATTTCATTTTTGGAAAGAATGCAAGTATTGCGGAATATTTTCCATTCTTTCTTTCTTGACTATGCCATCGAACTAGGGATGCCAGACGTCTCTTACATGTCCCATATTTGATAATTTTGTCCCCTTGTCCTGTACTGACCTTTCAGGGACACCCAAATGTCCCGTATTTAGTTCATTTTCAAATTTTGTAATAAAAATATATGTTTACTACCTTCTTACGGTACTTAGTTGTAACTTTATAAGTAATTACACTTTCTTTTCTCAGATTCTCTTGATGAAAATAACCCAAATGTAACGAGGAAACTAGTGTGTGCTGTCTGTTTGCAACTTGGCTGAGGACAGCGACACTCTTACTGTTTTGCTGCTGTGCAGTTCTGTATCAGCATTGCAACATACAGTGTCAACAAAGTGGGTTGTTACTACTTACCACAGCCCACTTTTTTCCTAACTGCCTGTATTAAATAATAATATTCCTCTGTTGTCTGTATTAAATAAATATTTTCAAATGATTTCTCTTTTACATAATTTTTTTTAGCTTGTATTAAATAATTTTCAAATGATTTTACTTTTGTTTTCCTCATAACCCATTAAAATCCTTGCTTTATATTTTAAACGTATGTCTCTACTTTTATAGAATATATTGGTCTGGGTGTGTAGGGGGCATGTATATATTTACAAACATAGTAATATTGAGAGAGATTTTAAGAGTGCCCCGTATTTCTAATTTTCTAATCTGGCAAACCCTACATCGAACTAACTGAAGATTCGAATGTGATGTTGTGGAATCGCCTGCCTTACGGGTGTTAAGGTCTTTGGAAAGTCATCTTTTGAATTCTGACGCTACTCTCTTAAGTGTGATCGCACAGACTTCTGGGAGTCTCAGCTAAATTATTTTGCTATTTTCTGAAAAATCATAATAGGGATCCTAAACATACAAGAGAATGAAGCTGTTTTAACTCACCTTCAGGAGAAGATGTGTGTACCGGAGGCGTGTCGTCGGCCCACAGCGCACCGTAGGGATCTTCGTTATTCCACAGAGATAGGTACAGTTTGCGCGAACCTGCCAGTGACTCATCTGCGGCTCTAACAACTCCATCTGTACCGGTTGTCAACGAAGGCAGCGAGAATGGATCGGCCAGACCTAGGAGCACGGCCGAGTTGGACGAAACACAGTCCGCAACTTCGATGCATGGCCATCCTGGGGCCAGCCGGCGCTCGTCGTAGAGGAAAGAAACGCAGCGAACGCGCAGCTCTGAGCCGCTACAGAGTACGTTACGTTGTACTAGGGAGGCAAGATTTGACGAGAGCTGGCATTTCAACCGCCATACGCCGTCCGTCACCGTCACGTCGTAGCTGTAGCAGCAAGGAGGATCTGCAAGGTAGCGTTCCACTGCCAGCACGGCCAGGACTTGCGAAGAATCCGAGGACTGGGCCTGCCACTGTAGGCCTGCCAAACGGGTCCCAACAGAAGCCAGCAGCTGCTCCAGAGCAGAACCACTCTGAGAGCTGCGTGCCATCCCGCTGTGTCAGGTCACACAGACTGTAAGTGCCCTGGTCAGCTTCTGACAGTATAACGATAACAATTCTGCATTTAAAAATGCGTTCATACCGCCCGACACATCCGGTCAAGCCCAGCCTCTCAGATTCCCAGAGTTTTTAATCAATTCAATAAGATGTTAATAAAATCCCAGAGTTTAACAGACGTAAACTCCTTCTCGGCTTTTAAATTGCGGTTGAGTCCGTGAGTTGTCAGCAGCTTTGGCGGTAAATTTGAAATGCTGGCTGCTTCCAGTTGAAAAAGAGGCACTTGGATTAGGATGCCCGCGCCGCTGCTGCTCAGTGATACAATCGGTCCTCTTGTCTCTTTGAATCCCGAGAAGAAGAAGGAAAAAAATAAATCAGCGAGCAGTCGTTTCAAAATTAATAACAAAAGCAGTATGCGAAGCCGTTTCAAGAGCAGAAAACCCACGTAACTGCCCAATTTTATACTTCTGATTTTTTTTTTTAAGAAGAGCGTATTCAGGTTTTTCTGTAATATTGTGCATCCGTTATTCCACACTCTTCAGCCATCTATGGCTTTTGGGAGGCTTTACAGGTGCAGTGAAAAATTCCAAGAGCAAATTCGTCTTCCTCTTCTTCTTTTGTTTTTATGACAGTTGGCGGACCCACTTATGGTGAATTACTGCCCCCAGCTGGACTGGAGTGTGGTGCAGCATACGAAGGGGGGAAAAATACAGTAATTCAGAACTCAAATTTGGTATTTGGTACACTGTTATGAAGCCCCATATATTATTATTATTATTATTTATTATTTATATAGCACCTTTCTATAATACTGCAAAATCGCCCAATGACACGAGCTTTAGTTACTTTCATATCTAATTAAATCTTTCAAAGTAAAACTATTAACACCCATTGTTTGAATTGCTGCCTGATGATATTTTCCTTTCTATGGAGTAAGATCGCTGTTAAAAATAACAAGTAATAATTTAAGCGAAATTTACATTTCACACCTGTCAATTACGCTTGCGCTTGCAGCAACTTTTGACATCGACCTTACTGCACATATTGTTCTACTTTGACTTGTTGATCATAGTGGCTATAAAATCCGGATGGATATTTTCCTGTTCGAAATAGTGAAAAATCAGCATTGTGTTTCCAATTCATAATCTAGTCATAGTTATTCTTCCCTTCTTGTTTTTCCACCTTTCCCAACAATTCTAACGTTTTTATGTATTTTGTACAAATGCCTAGCCTGACTCCCATTGTTCCAGAGGTGCAACAAGATAGATAGATAGATACTTTATTAATCCCAAGGGAAAATTCACATTCTCCAGCAGCATACTGATAAAGAACAATATTAAATTAAAGAGTGATAACAATGAAGGTATAACAGACAGACAATAGTTTTGTATAATATTAACGTTTACCCCCCGGGTGGAATTGAAGAGTCGCATAGTTTGTCAGTGGAGGAGGACAGTGACAGCAGCTGCTCCTTTGTCTGGAGATGATCCTGTTCAGTTGATGCAGCGGATTTTCCATTATTGACAGAAGCCTGTTAAGTGCCCGTCGCTCTGCCAGGGATGTCAAACTCTCCAGCTCCGTGTCTACAACAGAGCCTGCCTTCCTCACCAGTATGCCTTCCCGCTTTAGCAACAGCTTTTTTAAACTCATTTAAAGATAAATCATTGCCTCTTTTTGCTTCCAAAACATTGGGATAATTTCTTAAAAGTAACTGAAATTCAGAATGCCGCTGTGCTTTATGCGCATGCGTACACCCTTCAAAACGGGTATCGGTGAGAGCTGGACTCTGACAGCGCGTTCACGACACAGAAAAAAAGAGAAATTCTTAAGGGAATCACAGCGAATTGCCACCGTGTCACTTTATTGCGCTTATCTCATTTGAAAGTAACAGTCTTCACAACTGGCGATGGTTGTCTTGTCATTAAATAACGACACCGAAAATGTTTAAGCGACACTTAAAAATAAGATGATTAGCTTTATATTCATTTGCGATTTATTGTTAGAATTCCACAGCAATCTGATCGCAACTTGTACCAAACATTTGTAAAACTAACTGAATAAAGAATATAAATAAACACTCCATTGTGCTTTCGCGTTTCTGTTCTGTATTCTTGTGATCTCGATGCATTCAAAACCCGTCTTTCCCTTCTAACTTAATACTGTATATCCATTTTACGTAATAAACAAGATAAGAGGCGTTCCGCTGAAATATTTATACGTAGAATACTTAGTGCTATAAAAATGTTCCATCTTTAATACTACATACAAATGCTTTTCTCGAATAAAGTATTTTATCGTCGTTACATTTTCAACTTTCTGTAAATGGCAATATCATTTCATATACTACCTTATATTTAAACAATTAATTTTCTTGTTTACTTGTATCCAAAAAACAACAACATTTATTTATATAGCACATTTTCATACAAAAATGTAGCTCAAAGTGCTTTACATAATCCATCCATCCATCCATTTTCTAACCGCTGAATCCAAATAGGGTCACGGGGGTCTGCTGCAGCCAATCCCAGCCAACACAGGGCACAAGGCAGGAACCAATCCTGGGCAGGGTGCCAACCCACCACAGGACACACACAAACACACCCACACACCAAGCACACACTAGGGCCAATTTAGAATGAAGAATAGAAAAATAAAAGACAGTAAGAAAATAAAATAAGTCAACATTAATTAACATAGAATAAGTAAGGTCCGATGGCCAGTGAGGACAGAAAAAACAAAAACAAAAAAAAAAAACTCCAGACGGCTGGAGAAAAAAATAAAATCTGCAGGGATTCCAGACTACGAGACCGCCCAGCCCCCTCTGGGCATTCTCCCTCACATAAATGAAAAAGTCCTCTTTGTATTTTGGGTTCTCACGGAAGGACTTGATGACGATGGTCATGCAGACTTCTGGCTTTTAGTCCATCAATGTCGGAGCATCATGATGCTTTGAGTAGGTGGTGGTGCGCAGGCCGCCACCACAAAGAAACCGGAAAAAGAAACAGATGATAGAGTAGGGGTTAGTACGGATTTTAGAGCCACCATGAATAGTTATTATAATGAATTGAACATACAGAGTATCAGGATTACATTAAAGTGTCTTTTTGTTTTTCCATGTTGGAGCACAGGTAGGCAAAGTGACTTTCTCATTGTCAAATAATGTCAGTAGCAGGATCTGAACCTACAAGCACAGGGTTTGTTGTGTGCGCGGTGCAACATCTGTTCACTGAGTGTACAGATTTGGACACTGCAGCCTCGCTGAGGCCATGTGCATCACCAACGGTCTGCAGGAATCCACCAATGGCATAGAGATGGATAGGTGTTAGAAGCTGCACAGTGACATGAGGGTAACATTTCTGTGTTCTTATTTCCAACGGTCTTGCACCAGACCATGTAGAGTTTGCGTTTCTCTCTATTAATTGTTGATTACTAAGATTATCCATGGGATTCATGTACCCCCGGAAAAGAGCATATGTACCCAGTGATTTGGCTTCTTGGGTAGTTCTGTTTCAAATCGCATCTCTGACATTGTTGTTGCTAGTACTAAAGGGCGATTCATCTTCCCATCTTAATTCATTCAATAAAGCTACAAAGAGCTGATTTAGTGCTACTTTATATCATTATCTCTCTATATATAAAATCCAACGTCTGTTTGTCTGTCTGCTTTTCACGACAGAACTACTTAAATGATTTAGATCAGGTTTTTTCCTATAATTTGCTTGAACATTTCGGTTGGTTTGCGACTTCTCTTATTGCGCTATCTATCATAGTTCGCTTGTGGTACTGATTTATTTGCGCAAATCTGGGAGAGACACAGCGGACCAAGGACCTCCTCTCTCATGCACCAGCCTTGGGGCGTATCTTACCTCCACTTAGCTAGTGAATGAGAGGACTACTTAACGGATATAGATTGATAGATAGATTGATAGATAGTGTGAGAGGGGAAATTCACATAATCCAGCAGCAATATACTGATACAAAAAAAAAAATTAAAGAGTAATAAAAATGCATGTAAAAACAGACAATAACTTTGAATAATGTTAGCATTTACTCCCCCGGGTTAGATTGAGTATTTTCTATAATTTGCTTGAACATTCCGGTTGTTTTTGTGACTTCTCTCATCGCGCTAAGAATCATAGTTTGCTTGCAGGAGTGATATACTGTAGTCACACTAATCTGAGACAAAGGCTGCAGGCCGAGGGAATGGGTAGTGTAACGTCAGGAGTAGGGAGCCAGGCAGAGCCCTCCTCACTGTCCTGTTTCATTACTACATGGGTGGAGCCATGGTGGACGGCTACTAATTTTATATTTATGTGGCAAAGTCGACTTATGCTGCCCAAAATAGTGTGTGTTATTTGAGATTTACATTCAATAGAACGATCTTTGTCTCCCTGTGGCAGAATTGCAGGCAAAGGTCCAAATAAAGAATGACATTAAAAATAATGTGTGGATCATTCTTCATTAAAGATTAAGAGATTAATTACTATGGTAGTTATGAAGATTTTAAGGAAACACTTGCTAAACACCGAACAATCTTAAATATGAGATAATGAAGTACTTAGCGTAAAGAAGGTTACTGGAAATGTACCCAAAATAGGATAATATACTGTATGTTGGTAATTATAAATCAATGCAATTTTGTATGCTTTGGAAAAATGTTTGACATTTGATTATTTTACAAAAGTCTATGAAAGATTTGTCAAATGGACGTTTAAATCATTAAATAATTCACTCACTGGCTTGGCTGATTTCGTTAGATTATTATTCTCTTAAATTCACTTTGATTAAATTAATTTGAAGCTATGCTTTATTTTCAGGGCTAATCACTTCATTATCTGCTCTACGTAATGCACCCTAATCAATATGATGGGTATACTGTACTACTGAAAGTTTGTTGAAAAATGTAATATATGTATATAAGGTTATAAACAGTAAATGTATTTTAATTCATGAATAGCTAGTTACATTTTACTATTTGCATATCCTTTTATAAATGTCACTAGCTGTGCTACCCGTCTAAGATGGATTGAAATCTAAGTAATCAATGTAGACCTCCACATTAACATTTGCAGTGCACCATGCAATGCCTGTGTCTGTGTTATATGCCATTTGGTGTGGGATTCAGAAAAGCTGTGTTGTTAATGTTTGTGAAGAGCCATCTATTGGAATGATAAATGCAATAGCAACTGGACAGACACACACACACACACGCATAATCCTTTTAATAATAAGGTAGAAATGGAAACATTTTAAAACAAGTTTTTATTTTAAAATCACATTTATATACTTTTTACAAGAAATTGCATTAAACTCTTTGTTTACATGATTTAACAATTTTTTAATAATGACTTTACATAATGGGATATACACTGTACAAAAAAATGCTACAAATGTTTACAAAATCCAGTGCACAAGGACATTTACAGTTTCTTTTGAAAAGTGTAAATATTCTATTATCGAGCTACGATATCTTCTGCTAACTGGTGTGACCTTCTGGGGTATTCAATGGGTATTCATGTTCATATTTACCATCCTAAGAAGCTTTCAGCGATAAATCAGGTGAAGGAGGAAGAGAGGGATGACAACAACCAAGAAGACACACACCAGTTTCTTTTTAAAGCTGCGTATTATAAATTATATCGGCTTCCACTTGGAGCACCTCGGTCTGAAAACAATCACAACCTTAACCATTTCAATTCAACCTACTGCTAACTGTTCTTTCAATATTCTGACACCTTTCTGAAATTATTCTTTTTCTTATTCTGGGCTATAAATACATTTTGGGGGTGTTCACATAGAGAATTAGTTTTAAAATTAAGTGCTCATGCCTAAGGGAATTATTTATGTGCAATAGTTTAAATTAATTAAGGACACAATTCTGTGCTTTAACTGAAATAACTATGCAGGAAGAATTTGCATCAGTTTGTTAACAGCACATGAGTAGCATTAATGTAACATGATCATCTATACATTGAATCTTTTAACAAAGTTTTCTGAATTAAATTTTGGTGCATGTATAAATGATTTTTAAAGAGTTTCAAATTAACGAAATATGATTCTTTGAGAAAACAATGGAATATATATTTAGAATTGGATATTTAAAAATAAATGATTAAAACAATTACGGGCAAGAAAATCTTTTGCAAAAAATAAATCAACTAAGAATGGTATATTTAAAAAAAAGGCTTGTGTTGTGGAATGTTCACGGTTTTCATTTTAAATATTGTGTAAACCTATTTGCAGAAATCTTACAAAGCTTTGGGTGGAAATAACATTTCTATAGAAAGAACGTTACTGTCTAGCCATTGTGTGAACAATCCCTTGGATTTAAGTCGCCCTTTGATAGAAGTTTTAATGCATTATGTTAAAATGTTTCAAAATGGTGCACTATATGAATATTCCTGTCGTCCTTTCACTCTCTTTACAATGCAACATTCTTCTTGTCCATCTTCTTACAACAGAACAGTAAAATACAATCCTTGTCCTACTTAACGCTGACTCGTACCCTTAACCCTTACACAACTTCCCAACTCTCTCTAACATATAATACAGTCTTCTTTTCCTTAATTTAAAAAATGCCAAACGTAATGGCCTCCCTCTTGACCTACTAACATAACACTTTTTGTTTGTGCAGTTACTATTATCAGTGGATTGCTAGTAAAAGCTGTCTTGTTTTTAAAATCTGTATTCCATCTTGTCAAAAACATGCAGTAGCAGTGCCTACTATGACCCGTGATGAGACAGTTAGGATTAAACGCGCGTCTTTCTGCTTTCACTTGATAGTTGCCCAGTCCCACAGGTATGCCGTCAAGTTGTCGTGTTTAAATTAACCATAAAACAATACAAACAGATCCACTGTGATGTTACTTTTTGTCTCTACATTACAAGTAAAAAATAAAGAACAACATTTTATAAGGAAGCACTCCTAGCTGGAACAAGTAAAGATAACTGTAAGCCGATTTACACAACACTGCATTTAAGGTACGAGGTACATTTTCAGTCATGCAGCAAAAACGATTGTTACAGTACAGAGGGGTTGGATGCTCTACACTCGACCTCCTTCACAATAAGACAACATACCTCAAATAAAAACAAGCTTAGTGTCAGCAGTGATATATTCTACTTTGCCTATTCAGAAATAAAACAACTAAAATCAAGGGGTTGAAAGACTGTCATCTTATGTAGCTCTGTGCAAATCCCTGTCACTGTGTGTGCAGTGAATAAATATACACAAAAGCTACATTTTTTTAAATCGTTAGACATTTTCGCATACTATCCTTTAATTTAATAATAAAGAATATGTGTGTTATAAATGCAAAATTATTTCAACATAATGCTAAAAATTACAAAATTCAAATTGTATCATGGTTTCCTCAGACTTGTTCATAGTGAAACTCTGGCTACTGAATTGTGTTTCAACAAGTTTCACATTTGGACAATGCCTCCTAACTTTACGGAGCTCTTCACCAAATTAACATATTCTTTAATTGTTTATGGATTTACTGTATCCAAAACCAAACTTCAAGTAGAAAATAAAAAGTAGAATAATTTATTTAGCACCTTTCATAAAGAATACCATCCTAATATGCTTTACACAAATAAACATATCACTGAAACCTTGGGGGGAAAAAAATCCACACTTGGTTAACCACGGATTGTACGGGTTACGCCATCACGGTGCCTCATCACCGCTGTTCCTACCTGTCGAATGGTACACTTGCAGTGGAATTTATTTGCATATCATTCATAAACATTATAATCAATTACAGGAAGGGTATGTAAAAAAAAAATAAATTAACTTTCAGCACAGGATATATGACCACAGTGCAATCTCAGTTATAGGTCCAGTCAAACAAGTTGTAACAATTTACTAAGCAAAAACAAAACAAAAAAAAAATAGCAAAGAATCTGGATCAGTATTGTGTTCCAGGGAATAATAAAACAATTAAAAATGCTAATTGGAATCATGTGCAGAGTAGATGTTACAGTCAGATAACAGAAGTGCTCAAAAGAGGGCTCATGTGGTCAACTGGATAAAACAGAAATCTGAAAAAAGGAAGAGGAGCAGCAGGATTCTTTCAGTGATCAATCCAAAAGAAAAAAAAAAATCTGTACGCTTTCTGGTAATAACCAAAGAAAATCAAAAGAAATACCAGAAAGCCCAGTTTTTCAGTGTTCCACCAGACACAGAATCACCAGTACAAAGCATATGTCTTACTGCTTTCCAGTCAGATACATCTATAGAGGAAGCATCACACCATCATTCCCCAATGAGAAATATGGCTAAGGGAATACCTGTACAGCTAGCTGGCATATATTTATGTGATCCTCCATATCAAAAATGAAAACAGATCAATTGAAGTTCTAGTCTAAAAGCCGGTAAACATTTCTTTGGCTGATATAATGAAAAAAGTTACAGTCTCCTTAAAATCTCAATCTGATTCACAAAGCAGCATTTATTTAGATTGTTCATCCTTGATGCCCTCTGGCAGAAATATTTATGTTAATCAGCTGAGACCCATACAAAAGATGGAGACCCACTCTAAAGCGATCCTCATTTGCTATATGTTCTGATGTAATGTTCACTGATGTACAGATATTCAATACAATTATTAATTTGTTTAATTATAAAGTTTAGCTAGCTAGATCACTGCTAAGAGTAATGTTTTTGGATGCTGCTGACAGACTTGCATTTCTAATCTGCAGCGGCACCCCTAAATAGTTTTCTAATACTTTTGAAATAATGCTATCTGTGAATTCTGCTTGTAGATTTGGTATGGAGTATCAGTTCATACTTTGATTGCACTCTATCTTAATTACAAGAACCCTGAGCAAATCAGCCCATTTAATAATGCTTGCTGTATGCACAAACAAGGAAGTGAGCATATAATCCCAAAAGGTGCTAGCGTCTGATACCAACAGTTACTTGCTCCGGAAACGGGTCATTTAGTTGGTATTGCTAATTGTATTAAAGTTGGTCAAGGTGCGCCACATTTACCAGTTAAACAGCATATTTTGCCTTAGAGTCATGAAGTAAATTTGGCTGCTGCCACCAGACTGCACTGAGGCAAAAAAGACCTGAAAAAAATAAAGAAGAAAAATCAGATGCCCAGTTACTGAATTTATCCCCACAGGGAAATGTCTCTACAATTCAGGCTTCCACCAGACAGTGACATTCCTAGTCTGCAAATGCTCATGTAATTTTATTAAGGATAGTATATTGCATACACTTATATATAATTATATACATTACAGGCATAAGTGGATAGACAACTGTACATAGAACACACTACTGTACTACAATATAACAGAAGCCGTGATTCTTTGTTCTGAACGCGACTTAAAAATAAAGTTAACAGTCCATCACAAGTAAAGTGAGTTGTAAAACTTAAGGGAATAATGCCATACACTTCCCAATCAGAGGTCATACCATTCAGAATGAAACATACGAGTGCTTTAAGAATGCATTTACTTTGCACTCTACACTGGTGAACCTACCACTGGAAATGTAACCTTTGCACACTTTGTTTAAATAATGACATTCTCTAAAAAGCTCGAAATATTCACTTTAACTAAACAAAGAACGATCAAGGAACTCTTTAAGATGTGTAATTTCTCCTTGCACAAAATAAAGGTTTATGTTGATGTAGTATTAATATACCCTACAACTGTTATTTACTAAAACTTTTGAACACTTTTGGCAACTAGTGTTCATTAAATTATTCCAGTTATTCTGCGTGATTTAGAAAGCTGCCAGGGATCTAGAATGGCAACTGAAGAAGCATTCATGACCCCTTGGCAGGCATGTTTGCATTGTATTGTTTTACAGTATCAACTCTTAACCTATTTACCAGAATTTCTGCCATTCATTAACATTTAATATTCTGTTATGTTCAAGTGAATGTGTAACTTTACGCATTCTCCTTACCTTATCATTTCGTTCACAAAGGAACTTTAACTTCTGTGCTTTTTTGTGCATAAAAACTCCTTCCAGGTTGCCAGTCTCTGCAGATCTTAGTTCAATGGCTTTGTCTCCCCATCCCATCACTTGGTTAGATTGAAGATATGCTAAAAGATTTACAAAAAAAAACAATATTATTGAAGTACGCCAATGATTTTACTACAGATTTTAATGAGAAATTCCTTGTATGCGGTATAAATAGTGTATACAGACAGCAGTCCTCCATGCAGTAGGGCTACAGAAATAGCCTACTGACAGCACAGTTGCATAAGTAGATGTTTTCTGAAATGGAATACCACAGAGAATTTCAGAATTTCAGAACTACTTGTACTTAAATATAAAATATAGTACATTATAGAAATATCTGAAGAAAATGCCATCAATGTATTGCTGCTTAGCTATATCATCTTTTGAGTTGCCATTTTCCATATATTGTCACAGTTCTTCACAAGAAAGCATCTCAGTCTTAGATCCTTCAAGGACTGGGTAGCCATCTAAACTTGGACTATCATAATTTTTACTTCCTCTGAATAATCAACAGAGGTTTATTTTTTTCCGCACTGTCCTCATTCATCTCTTTCTATGCTCAGTCCAGATTTTTGCTTTATTTTGTAACTTACTGTAAAGGCAAATTATAAAATAAATTCTATGTCATTTGTGTTTTAAACTAAATTTGTTATCATTGAGGTTTGATAAAAACAATTTTATTGGAAACTACTTGTTTTTCTCGTATACTGTACATATTGCAATGGCCTTTCATCCTATCATGGATAAGAATGAGTTAGTATGCTTTTTCTTTAGATAATATAATTCTTCATTTGAGCCCTGCCCTAAACTGGAACCCATACTTCAACTTATAAAAATATTACACAGGTGCAATGGCTGTAATGGTCAAGATGTATTTTCTTACAGTGTTCATTGCTCAGTGAACCTTTATTGCCAGGATACACTCAAGAAATACATTGTGCACATCCATCCATGTTCTTATCTTTTTGTAATAGGGCTGTGGAGAGCTTCAGACTACTTTGGCAACATTGTATGCAGGCAGAAACCAACCTGAGGCAAGTTTTTATTTAGTCCAATATATCAACACTCATACTGGGGAAATTTGGAGTCCCTAAATGGCCTTAAGAGCATGTCACTGGCTTGGAGGAGAAAACCTCAGTAGTTTCGGGGGAAAAAAACACACTAAAACACAGGAGTGTCCTCAGGTTTGACTTGTCTCAGAACACAAAGGAACTATATAAGAAATATTGGAAGTGACATCCTTCATATCTTCTACAGCTCTCTGATGGCCAGTGCACTTTTCTGCACTGTGGTGTGCCGGCTTGGCAACATCACTTCAAGAGAGGTTCACCTATCAACAAGCTAATTAAAAGGGCAAGCTCAATTACAGGACGCACCCTGGACCCCATGGAGGTAGTAACAAAAGAGAGAAGTAAAAATAAAACTGAGTGCCATTATGAAGAAAGCTGTACATCCTCACTCTGACACAACTAATCGTTCATCAGAAGTGTGTCAGGAAACGCTACTGGGGCTATTTTATACCAACAGCAATATGCCTGTATAATGCCTCACTGTGACTGGAACTAACAAGTCAAAAATTTTCTTTCTTTTTAATTTTCTTGCTTTTTAGTCATTCTGGTGTGTTTTCAGACCATTGTGTGTGTGTTTATTTATTTAACCTATTTATGTATTTACTTAAAGAGTTTCTATAAAAAGTCAAATTTCCCCTGGGGACAAATACAGATTGACTATTTATCTATCTATGAACCAATCCCAGGTCTCTGAAACTATGAGTAATACATTGTAACTACTCTGCCTCTGTGCAATAACAGCGGGAAGAAATTGGAAAATAAAGGTAATATCTGTTAACAGTACTGTTCATCTGATTTGATTTAATATATATATCTACGGGTTCGCTTCCCGGGTCCTCCCTGCGTGGACTTTGCATGTTCTCCCCGTGTCTGCGTGGGTTTCCTCCTGGCGCTCCGGTTTCCTCCCACAATCCAAAGACATGCAGGTTAGGTGGATTGGCGATTCTAAATTGGCCCTAGTGTGTGCTTGGTGTGTGGGTGTGTTTGTGTGTGTCCTGCGGTGGGTTGGCACCCTGCCCAGGGTTGGTTCCTGCCTTGTGCCCTGTGTTGGCTGGGATTGGCTCCAGCAGACCCCCGTGACCCTGTATTCGGATTCAGCGGGTTAAATGGATGGATGGATGGATCTACAATTGTCCTTGTTATACTTAAAATGCAGCAAGAAAGCTTTCCTAAGAGGTTGTATGCACCAATACAAACTGTGTTAAGTGTGCATGCTAAAGAATGAGTACATTTTTAAAATAAAGCATAAATATTGTACTTGGAGTCCCACTTGGGATCTACGCAATAAAAGACAATTATTTACCATGGCATTATTTTGTTAACGGAAATTCCTCTCTGATATGCTTAAAATACTGTAGTTTTAGCTTTGTCCCAGTTCTGTCTGCATATAGAAATTCATTTTCCAATTCTTCTCTCTAGACACCACACAGTGATTTACTTATGATAAACACTTATTATCATCATAAGAGACAGTACAATTCTGTGAATTTGAAAAGCTGGTAAATGCAGAATTGGATCTAGTGCTGTACAACAGGGTTGCACCAGGGACAACACAAACTAAATTATGAATGTCACGTTTGCTCTTTACAGTATGTCTTTCCAATTACTAATGAATGTGTGAGCAGGTTTATGACCCTGAGATAAGTGAAAGACTATAATTAATTTAGGACTGTTCATTTGAATATTTTATATCCCTAACAAAATAATTAGAAAAACAGTACTGGAATTAAACAATATTGAAAAAACCACGGACAAATAACCACTTTTTGTACCCTTTCCATTCTGCTTCAGCGCTGCCAGACCAAGCTAACTTATTCCATTTGACTAAGCATGTTAAAGATTTTATTACTTCTTCCCAGTGTCAGAGGTGGCTGGGGTGGTGACCCGGCCGGGACGCCCAGGAGGACCGGAGGAGGGCTTGCGCCTTCCCCAGACCATCTGGGGGCGACCGCCCTGGTTCCTTTGGGGGCCATGGGTACAGAGCTTTGAAGCTCCACCCTGTAGGGGCCCGTGGTCACCGCCAGGGGGCACCCGCATGCCTTTGGAGCCCTGGACCTCAGCACTTCCGCAACAGCAGGAAGTGCTGGGGGGAAGAAGAGCAAGGACACCCAGAGTGCTTCCGGGGATGCAGCCGGCACTTCCGCAACACAGGGGCGTGTCGGCGGGTGATTGCCGGAACCCACTTGGAGCACATCCCGGTGATGATAAAAGGGGCCGCCTCCCTTCATTCGGGGCAAGAGTCGGGAGTGGACTGAGCTGGAGAAGAGAGAAGGAGGCGGTCTGAAGAGAAAGGCATTGTGTGGCCAGCACTTTGGGGGTTTGTGGTGCACTTGGACTTTGTAAATAGTGTAAATAAACGTGTTTGTGGGTGACATGAATGTGTCTGCCTGTCTGTGTCTGGGCCAGTCTCCACACCAGTGAAGAGGTTTTAAACAGAAAATAGTTCTTCCCCATACCAACAGAGGCAGGCATCTCGCCCCACTGTAGGACATTTTCTTTTGTGATCCGTCCGTAAGTGTCAATGTAGATTCCTTCATCTTCATAGCAGACCAGCAACTCCATGCCATCGGTATTGGGAAGAATAATGATTGCATGAGAATGGATGTTACCTTGAATCTGAAAAAAGAGAATAGAAGACATATATTTCTTCATTGCTAATCAAAATGAAGAGGAAATTCAGAGTTCTTGCTAGAAAAAGGTGTAAAGGCAGTTTACCTATAGTCACTGCTCACCATTAAATATTCTGCTGTGGGCCATACATGTATATTCCAGTAGGCAGATTCATAGACGCTGCAGCACAAAAATAGCTCTAAGATGTTTGTTGGCTGCCTTTTTGAAAATCTCAGCAGCTTTTTCAGGGAAGATGTTGTTGGATTGATTTCTACTCTTGCAATTTCCCATCTGCCATACCCTACTAAAGAGCTGCTGTTTAGATATTCAACTGCTATATTTCTGAAGTACTTAAAAAGGCAGACTACTTGGTTCCTCACACCCACTTAGTATGCTCCTGGAATGCAGACTTACAGTATATAACCCAGATGGATTTTTTGTTTAATGAATTGTTTATTTTCATCCATTGTTCCATTATGTAGCTTGCTTATTCCACTTTGGGTTATGGTGTTTACTTACAGTAGTTAATTTAATGCATTGCTACCTAGAGTCCTTCACTGTTTACAAGACATATGCATTTCCTAGATAATTAGATATGAAGCATTAACACTAATTGAGGCTCTTTGCTGTTCAACTACTCCTGAACAGAAGAGTTTTATTAGTTTTCACTGTTAGAGCATTCCTTAAAAAATCAGATTTGAAAATTATTCAGAAATATCAAACTTCTTTGCAAAGATCTACTGAGAATTAAAAACATACATGGGAACATAAGAAATTTGACAAAAGAAGGAAGCCCATTCAGTCCATTAAGCTCATTTAATCACTAAGTTGTCCCAATATTTGGTCCAGATACTTCTTAAAGGTTGTCAAGGTTTCAGCTTTAACGACAACTGTCCCGGCAGCTTGTTCCAGAATCTCACAACTGTTGCGTAAAGAGGTGTTTTGTGGCTTCAGTTCTAAATGCGCTTCTCCTTCATTTCCACTGGTGTCCTCGAGTATGTAACTCACTGTACAACCTTTCAAATGAAATTCTATCTTAAGCAGCACCTGCTTTATTATAAACATCAGTCCGTCTTTCACCTTGGTCACAGCTTAGAAATAGCTTGAACTCATGAGACAAATTATTTTAATTTTATGCAATGCAGGATAAACCACCTTTATGGTATGTAACACTTTCATGTTTAAGCCACAGCTTTGTATATAACAGACCACAGACCTCTACTACTAAATCTTGAAAATGCAGTTCTGCTGTCAGGCACTGTTCTAAGTTGGTTTACTTTAAACTTTTCTAGTTTTTTTCACTACCCATTGAACTCGGAGGAAAGTTTTTCCTCATCGATATTTTTCCCCTTAGGGTTCTGTTCTGGGACTAATATATTTTTTTGTTGTTTTATATTTCTTCTACAAGATATCTGAAAACATAATTTTTTTGTACACTAATGACACCCAGTTGTAATTATGGTTTAAACAGAATGCTACTTCTTCAGTTATATTATTAAGTAACTACTTTAGAGTGGTAAACATTCTGTATAAATGAAAATTGTTTTTAAATTCTGAAAAAACAAATTGAAGCAGTCTCTAAATTTGCAGTATCTTGTAAAGTATTAGTTTTAGAAGAAATGTCTACTATAATACTCTATAGTTACTGTTGTTAAGTTGCTACTCTGTATTTTATTCAAAACACAGCCACAAGGTTAGAACTAAGAACCATGACTGTGTAGTTCCAGGTTTTAATTGGCCACACTAATTTACATTTAAATTTACAAACAAGTTTACCATCCTGGTTTGATACTTATGCCGTAGCTTTATCCCATCTTAATTTTCAGAACTTGTAAATACCTATCAATCCAGAGCGTACGTTATAGTATCAAAATGCAGGTTTGCTTAAAATTCTTTGAATAAAAAATACTGTAGAAGGGTGACTCTCAACTCTCTGAAATCTTGTAGCTACCAATATTAGGAAAAGTATTTTGTTTTTAGCAATAAAAATACTCACAATTGCCTCAATACACACACTTGTGTTGAATTGCTGCTGATCGTACTTTTTAATTATGGAGCAACTGTTTTGTTTGACCATTATTAAGTTTATTTATTTTTTCTCTTTTTGGCATCCTGCAGCAACACTTAGTGTGTCTTGAAGTGGATTTGTCACTGCCATTGAAGGACCTGTCCCAGTTTGCCACTATTAACTGCACAGTGTGACTAGCCTATAACAGTAGAATCTGGAACCATGAACCCTTTTGTGGTTTAAAAAATTCTGTCAATATTAGAAAATGTTTTTTGTTGTTTTGTTTTTGTTTGTGTTTTAACTGCATATAATGTACAGTAATGTCATTAACTTTATTACAGAAAGACCATCATAATGCACAAACTACACATTTATCATGAGAACATATACTACTATAATCTACTCTAGTCTGTGAAAATTATATTCTATATTCTAAACTTCTTAAAATGACTGAAAGGTTATTCTACATAGTAAAAATTTCACTAGAGATGCAAAGAGATGAAAAGACAATATACTGTACAATAAAGACTTTTATACACTAATTGTCTTTTTTTTCTGAACAAGTATACCTCTTTCAATAAAAGAATAATCATTCTAGATACACAGAAAATAATAAAAACAAATTCCTAACAAAACAGCTTTGGAAACATAAGTAATGGAATAATTTTTCATATTTGTTAAAAGGACACATTATTTCTAGAAGGAATAGGCCGCGTGTCTTTATTTTTGCCTTTTAATTTTAATACTCAGCCTGCACAAAAATACCCAGAATAACTCAACAGAATTAAAAATACTGTATAGGAAAAACAGTATGACCTCTGTGTGCCTCCAAGTGCAAGAATATGAGTTAAATTGACAGTGAGAAGCGCACTTTCCTATAGCAACACCCACACATTATTGAGAAGGCAAGCAAGCGTACAGCTGATATAGAATGTACAATTTTATAAAGGCAAACATCCACAAAAATGAAAAAAAAAATGTTTACTTGCCAAACCAAAATGCTGCTTTTCATCCCATTCTTTTGCAACCACTATCCGTAACATTAAAACAGGCATCCAGAGTCGGAGAGCAATTTTAATTCGCTGCCTTGGGATTTTCATGAGAGAAAACAGAGTGCAGAGAGAGAGAGAGAGATGTAGTGTGCGAGAGAGAAAGTGCGTGAGTGAGAACTGTGCGTGTGTGTGTGTGTGTGTGAGAGAGAGAGAGACAGAGAGGGAATAAAGAACAGAAATGTACAGATTTAATGTCAATGATCCTTGAAATGAATAAGCAGGAGCTGACAGTAAAGTACTGTGTCACTCTATTGACAGCTTGATAAATACCTGAATTTAAAGGGAGACACAGTTAGGATGTGGGCTGTATTTTTAGCACCGATCTGGGTTAACCGCATGAAAAACAACCTGGACAAGACAGATCAACCAATCAGTACAATTTGGGACATAACGTCCTGGAGAGGTGCAGATGGATACACAGTACTACTTTGATCCCTGAGGGGAAATTCAATATTGAATCTCATTTATATTTCAAGAAGGGAGGTTTAAAAATACATTTAAAAGGACTTTTTTGATATTCTCTGCTGTGTATTCTACTGGTAAAAACTGGAAATGACTTAATTCTTATAAAAATGAGTGATGACTGAAGTACTTATCTGCCATCGTTCTCACATTAACTAGGCAATAAATGCAAACATAGACAGTCTGATCTCTCAGTTTATATTTAATAAGCCATGACTTTCCAGCTAAAAAATTGTGGGCTAGTTTTTCAAAAAATAACCTCTATCAGGAAAAGAGGGAAAGACTGAGGGGGAAAAAAAAGGAAGACGAAAAAGTGTGCAAGAGAAAACCATGTGCATCAGGCTACCAAATATTGTTGTTGTGCGAGTCCTTTTTCTACTGGTCAACATTTTTGCGTTTGAATATAGCAGGGTTCTCAGATTCTTACAAGAGTGCCATCTTGAATTGAGGAACAGACCTCATCTGACAGAAGACATACATATATTTTTGATTAAGTACTGTATATAGCAGAATCTCTGAGGAATTTTTATTCAGATTCTGTGTAATTCTACATTTGTGAAAATATTTTAATTCAGTGTATCAAATTTAATTGTACATTTCATAGACAAACAGCTCTTCAGGATGTTTCTTTGACTGTAGCATATGTTTTTGTTCAATCTTCATGATGGTGTCTTATCTCTGATAGTAAGGGTCAAAATAAGTAAGGTTTATATTGACCAAGGTGTTTCTAATTATTCCTTTACCTGAGCTGTTTTAACCAGGGCTGTGGAGTCGGAGTCGGAGACAAAAAATTAACCGACTCCGACTCCTACTAAATTTAAATGGGAATTAAAAAAGTAAGTTGAAATGTCCCAATTCACAAACAGTCATAATGAACTACTTCTCTGCTGTAAGAATAAAGCCCAATGCATGCAGTGCCTAATGTTACCACAAAACGAACATGTCAAGTAACCATGAAGCATGCTTTTCATTGACTGTATGCGTCACTATATGGGATGTAATGCACAGGTAAGGTGCGGCACCGCTTTCCATTGTGTCGTGTTCCACTGTTACAGGGAACTGCGAATTTAGCCTAAAGCCCACCATTCATTTACAGATGCACTGCCGATTTTTCGGCCGTTCAATGAGTCATCACGCGTCAAACGCCTGAAAAATCATCTGGTGTGTTCTCAGCTCCATCGGCTCCCCTTCGCTATGCGCTAGTGAAGGGGGCCGAAGGAGCCGAGAGCACAGATCTCCCCACCTGTCTCCAGCAGAGGCTCGTTCTGCTGATCAGCTGGCCAGTGAGTGACACAATGCACTAAACTTCCGGCTGGCTGACAGAGGAGACAGCCACTGCAGCAGACAGAGGCATCACATTACTTTGGATGGGGGCGGTGGTCGAGATTTTCGGCAAGCTGGATCTGCCCGTCCATGTGGACACCCGCAATCTGTGGCCGCCAATCAATTGTGTTTGTCTTTAATCTGGCATTATAGTATAGTGTTAGCTTCCTAGCCAGTAGTTCTGTGGTGAAATGACATGTATGTTGCCTTCCTTTCCTTCAATGGATGTAGAAAATACATTAGCATAGTATATACATACAGAGGAGTCAGAGTCGGGGAGTCGGAGTCGGAGGATTTAGAAACTGAGGAGTCGGAGCATTTATCTACCGACTCCACAGCCCTGATTTTAACAAGTGGGCAATTACTTTTCCAGGCAATACTAGTTGGTGCTGGATCATTACATAAATTAAATAAGAAAATAAAAAATGTTATTTGCACACTCAATATTATATTGTGGTTGAAAACATCAAAAATTCAATATTTAAAGTTTATAATAAAAGTTAAATTAGTAAGAAAAAAACACTTTTTCATATTAGCAGAATTTTTTCCATTACTTTCCTTGCAATATAGGTTTCTTAATTACTTTGTTCAATTCTACCACTTTTTTGGATATTGAGACTTTTTCATAATTTCAGGAATTTCGGTAATGTGTAGTGGTTTTTGAAATACATCCAAAATGAAATTTTGATATAATTCCTTACCCATATTGTTGAGTTAATTATATCCTGTTGTATATCTTCTTCGACCCATTAATTTTTTCAGGTTTGAAATTGCCAAAGTCCATACAGCAAACAACCATGGATGGAGCACCAGTTTATCACAGGATAAACTCACATGCTTGTGCACTGCCTTACACTCACTGGATCATTGTGGACTCACAAATTAACCCAACACATCTCTTTGAGATGTGGACTGATTGTCCCCAGTAATCCTTGAAAAGAATCTGGCCCCCTGCAATCCTCATTTGGATTATAAAAGAAGAGATGGATGTAAGGTTTAATGCCAAGCATAACCCAGATGTACTTTTCAGCCAGACTGAAGTGGTGACAGATGTGCTGCTGGTTGATAGCTTATAAGGGTCTCCCTAACCTAGGTCACGAGAACTTAAAGCTAGGTGTAGAGTGAAGCGCTCACATGGAAAAGGATCAAAAGAACAACAAATGTATGGAGGAGAATAGTCTGAAGTGTTGAGGAAGTCTTCATACACAGGTCGGTTAGGACATTCTTGTTTAGTCAGGCTAACGAGGGCCATAACTACATATATTTACCTTTGTGTATCTCCTTGTCCTCATTTTCTTTTCTATCTTGTTGTATACATGTCAAGCCTGTCCATAAAATCTTTTACTTTGACAAACGCAAGTCTTAGAAATTAAGAGGATCACTCAATAGCACACCCTACAGGTCACATCTCTTAAAATCTATTCTCTATAAGATACATTTTAAGATGTCTTGATGTTACACCAGTCCAATGTATTCCTATACTGTACTGGATAACTCAATTCTCAGTTTCTACAAACAAAAAAACTCAAGCTGCTTGTCTTTACAACACTTTTAATTGTTGCAATGCTGGATTGCTTCTAAAGTTAGTTTACAACAAATAAGCAAACAAGTACTACTCCCTGGCTTTTTAAAAGTTTTAACATGTTGTCACATTGATATGAGCTGTCAAACAAGTTATTTTATTTACAGCAAAATTACTGCATACATTTACTATTTATTACTTGTTTACATTGCGAGTTTGGCAAATAAATTTAAATTTGATAGTATTCGTATTCCTTGTTACAATTTATGTTGTAAGTGACATCTTTTCCATACTATTTGTGCAGTTTATACTCTTTGGTAAGCAAGAACACTTTAGCCTGACAAGATTCTGTGTTGAATTTTAAAGGCATTTGGTAATTTAAAAAAAAATCTCAGCTAAAACCACAGCTATATCTACATTTAAAAGAAAGTAGTCAAATTAAGCATGACCACAAACCACACTGCCTTCTACCTCCAAGGTGATGCGGCTGAGAGGGTAGGCAGTTTTAAATAGTTTGAAGTGACCATCACTGAAGAAATAAAATTTTCAAAACACATTACTGAGGAAAGCTCAGATTTTTATATCTGTTCTCAGTTCATTCCAGCAGCGTCAAACAACATGGATGTAAATCTACTCCGCTGAAAATCATAAAGCACTGCAAAGGGTGATGAAAGCCACATAGGATACATTATTACCGACAACAAACTGCCTTCTTTTCAGGATACATGTAACACAGGATTTTCAAAGTCCGGTCCTGGAGGGCTGCAGGTTTTCATTGTAACCCTTTTCTTAATTAATGACCTGTTTTTGCAGCTAATTCACTTCTTTTGAATTAATTTTAATTGACTTGTTTTTTAAGATTTGTTTCCCTGAATTTCTTCACTGTTCCTCTGATTTGCTTCATTTCATCCTGAAATGGCACCCAAACAGAAATGAAATGTGGAGTGAGCGAGTCAACAGAACACCAACTAAGTGAGGGCCTCAAACTCCAACCACTTGCTTAATGAGGCGATGATTCTTGTTGTTAATTAAACCCGTTCTTTAATTCCATGGCTTGTTGCTGCTCTAATTGTGCAATAGCAGACATTTTTTAAATAGTTTTCACTTTTCTAAGACCAAAGACCTTCACCTTTCTTTATTTTCAGATATTGTATGATAGACACAGTTTACTGGTCATGTTTTGGTTCATTTTATATATCATTATTGTTTGGCAGCTAATTAAGGAAAAAAAAATTTTCAAGAGCAGGTCAAGTACAACTAATTCAAAAGAAGTTAATTAGCAGCAAAAACAGGTCACTAATTAGGAAAAGGATTAGAATGAAAACCTGTAGCCATTGCGGCCTTCTGGGAACTCTGAACATGGTGCCTTAGAAATACACAGCATTATTAAAGATCTGCCCTACCCGGCACAGTCACATTTCTTCCCTTCTGCTAAACACTACAGGACCACAAGGTCTTGTTACCAATAAATTCAGATATAATTTCTATCTACATGCATTAAGATTTTTTTTTTTGGAATTGTATCACTATCATCATTCTAAAGAAACATGTAAGTAAGAATTCCTCTGTACTATGTACTGTACACTTAAACATAAACTTCAATACTGTCCACATGTTGTTCTGAATTGGAAAGATCAAATAATAATATCAAATCCTTTCTATTATAAAATACATGCATATCCTACAACAGTGATTAGAATAAGTGCATCAAAGTATACTGGTAATGGATTGAGCTGCTTATATCAGATTGCAAAGTCTATGAAGGCAAAAGTAACACGAGATACAAAAAAGGGCAATTTCAAAAATAATACTTACATATGTTGGAAGGTAGAGGTCATAAACTGTCCCAGAATCAACATCAATGGCATGAAACCCAATTACTGAGCTGTAAATGACCTTTAGTCTCTGACCCTCTTCAACAGTGAGGTCTACAGACAATGGCTTATGAGGTACACCACTGAAGGACTGTATGAAAGAGAGAAGTTTGAGATTAGGCTGTTCAAAAATACTGATGGACAGCTTCCAACAAGAATGGTTTAATGGCAAGAACAAACTTGTTGAGCTTTAAAAGTTTAATAGATATGTGGTAAAGCCATGCCCTTCATCAAGATTTCATCTTGTACCTGCTCACTACATCTTAAATGACATTTGGTTATACTGAATTCTACTGAAAATCAACCTTGTTTGAGGGTCATCATGACAAGCACATCTAGTTAATGCAGGGTAAAACTGTGCACAGCCAATCAGTGGAGCGAAAAGGGAACAGGCCTACAAGCTGACCATTTGCATGTTTGAACTGCAGTGGCATTATGGTCAATTACCTGTTCTAAGTAAACTAGTTCATGAAGAAATTTTTACAAGTAGAACTTGTCCCTGAGGAAACTCCCAGAAGTAGGACATTTTGCAACACCAAGAATACTAAGGGAAGTTAATTGAGTTCTAAGAAATTTTTAGGCTACCTAATTTTAAGATGTACATTATTCTGCTGTGCCAAGCACAAATATTGACCCATTAATAACCAGGAAGACTAACATTCAGTGGGTGAGGTGAAGTTAAAAAGCTATAGTGCAATTTTCTGTTCAGGAACAATTCATTCATGTTTATTTTTACCAGAATTTATTCAGACATTAGCAAACTTTTGAGTATTATTTACTCAGAAATTAATAAGCACTTAAGCATGCCTGTTTAAACATCACTTAAGTAGTTTCCCCAAACCAAAAAGAATTTCTAAATCAGAGAGAATTGCAAAACAAAAACAGTGAGCCAGATATATGTAATCAAAAAAAAATAATTAAAAATATATATATATATATTTGTATGTGTGTGTATATATATATATATATATATATATATATATATATATATATATATATAAAATGTATTCACTTCAAAATTCAAGGGAATATATTGGAAAATAACTACATTTCAAACAAAGGGAAAAAAGCAAAACATACTTATTCAAATCAACTTACAAATCAAAAAGAACACAGAAAAGCGTTTCTACATGGCTTGCTCTGGCACATTACAGTAAATAACTTGATAAATGTAATCAGTGAAGAGAAACGAAACAGTAGCCATGTAGTTTAAAGTGTAATGCCCTACCCTCTAGATTACGTAAATGGCCCTACAGCCAAATAGTAAATATACCTTTTAATAAATATATGCGTAATCACTGCCTACCTTAAAAGCCATGAACTTGTGATAGGGTTTGGGAGCCCATGCATACACCTCAACAGAGCTCTTCAGGGCAATGACCAGAAATTTAATTCTTTCATATTTCACTAGAAATTGAAAAATAAGAAATAATAATAATACTACCAAAAAAAGAAAAAGTTCAGGACATCAAGTATTACAATGCAAATACTTTGTATATTAGAGCTTCATTCTTCCTGTAATTGTCGTACCAGGTGCTTCTCTGAAGATGGACATTTCTGTTTATTTCATAGAGTTGTAATATGTTCAGTTTCCAATGGGATTTCTTATTGGTTATATTCCTTACAGTGCTGGCTAATGTCAAAACATTTCTGGCCTCTATGAAGCTGTAAATGTACACTGTATCTGCTAAAATGGTTGACTGCTGTTGAACCTAAGTGCCGTTAATCTGTAATTGTTCCTAGTCAAACATTACAATAAACACTGTCCTACACCATAGAAAGTCCATTTTCTTTAACAATGAAGCACTACTTATTTCTTATAAAATTATAATGGGGAATATTTGAGGTTGTTTCTGTCTAGGCTGTCATTGTCTCTAAGTTTGAGAAATTTCATTAATGGCAATTTTTATTTTTAAAAAATAGGACTCTCCTATTTTTTGCAATGGCTTTACTTATCAAAACATAATTACTGTATCTAGTCCTCATCAAGTGATAAAATAAAATAGGTGACAAGCAATATGTAACATTTTTCCATTTGATTATTTATTTAACAAAGAAATAGGCCCAAATGTGGAAGCCATTAGATGAAAAACTGTTAACTTGGAGAATTATCTTTTGGGTAATTATTAACTTTATGAGTTTTGCATCAACCTATTACATTGTATTGAAGGATGTTTGGCTCATCTTCTGTACAGCACTGCTTTACCATTAAAGAAGGTTTTCTATGATTTCTAATTAAGGCATTTTAATGACCTTCCCCATCAAGGCATTAGAAATACAATACAATCCACTTAAGATATAAGGAATACACCTGTTAAATACTTTCTTTGTGCAGTTATCTGTCATGGCAGTGTCTAGGATTAATTCCAATTTTAAGATGTATACAAATTGAGCCTGTTGTTTACTGCAGACTCCTCAGACTCACCAACTTTATAATGAACACAACCTTCCAGGTCTCCTACTGAAATCCAGCCTTGCCTCTTTTCCACATCAGGGTCATTATGTAGGATCTTGTTACGAAGCCATGATAGATAATACAGTCTCAGTTTATTTTTTTTGCCTAAAATAAGAAGGCAAAATTAACAATATTTACATGTCACATATGGTGTAATGCTTCAGGGCCTAAGTATACTCTTTGCCTGAAATTAATAAGAGTGCCTGCTCTAAATCCACCACAACATGTTAATGGGAAAAGTTAAATCTACATACACTTCTGTATTGTTATCCATTATAATGTGTAGCTGTAACACAATGTTTGTCACAGATTCTAAATGTGTCTGAAACGATGTCTTGTATCAGCATTACTGATCATTACTACGGGATGCTATAGCACTTTTCAGAATTTTTAATTGAATAATTCTGACTTATCCCTAGGAATAATATACAATGTCAAGAGCTGTGAGTGTACGACAATGACTCTCACCCAAACCCCCAATAAAACAGATTGTGGTAATTTCTTGTTCTCATGATTGTTCTATTGTTTGCTGCACGGGCTGCTGCTCATGAATCCCGTGGATGTCAACCACAAAGGCCACTTATTAAATAAGCAGTTTCACTGTTGTCTTATTCTTAATTCATGAAGTTTTCTTTACAATTTGTTTTCTACATACTATGCTTGTAATTAATTCCTGTTTAGTACAGTGAAGCAGTGAGACTATCAGAAAAATGTATCACAACAAAACTGCTGCCAGAAAAAGTTAAACAAAAGCACAGTAGATAATACAGAAATTGATCAGCCACATTACATGAAACTGAAACAAAAAATGTGCTCAGATTTTGTCAAGCCGCAACCTTCTGCCTTTACTTTTTCCCAAAACTGAAAAGAATGACTGAAACCACGACCCAGTTCACAGTTCTTTTTTCAATTTCTGAGGAATCCTGAGGTTGTTCACACTTGAGCAGTATTAAAAATCACACAGCTAGGGAAGTTGTTATTTTTTTACAATAATAGCATACTACATTTGTCACGGAAACCTCAGTTGTTAAGTGAAGTATAAATTACTTAAAAAAGCTCCACTATTGACATACCATAGCTATCAATGGGAAACATATAAAATAAACATGAAACAAAAACCTTCTGATTTACTCAACATGTTCAGTTTGAAGCAGAAAAGCTTCTAATTTCAGTTATGTTCAATAAAATAAAATGAATCCGGAACACATTCATTCTATTTAGCGAGCGAAGGATACTGTATGTGCTCTTTTCTTTTTCATGTGAATAAAAGCCAATGTAGACTTTCATACAGTATAAAATGTTTGTAGCTACATATCATATAATACCATTTAGCTAGAACAGTTTGAAAGTATGCATACTCAGATATGAAATCAGAATTCCTGTCAGGTGCCTTTCAGTACACCTAATAGTTTTAAGCTATTGATTTGTAGCACTATAGAGTGCTCAGACATTTGTTGCTGTCACTCAGCTCAATAAAAAAATTTGCTTTGATAAAACTTGTCTGTCCATTTCTTCTTTGATTGACTACTTTTTCCAGTTAAATATTGGAAAATGGAAACATTTCACCAGAGCTCCATGAATGATGAGGAATGAAATTATCACCACCAGCAACACAAAAAAGCCTTTTGTGATAAAGCAGGCTCATTGCTGAATACGTCTAGGTTTTCAAGTGGCAGTAGCAGTAAGTCTCGCTTTCTCCAGCAAATACATTCATCCTTGGTAGGCATTATTTTAAATTTTGTGCATGTGTACACTTCAAAAAATGCATATGAGAAAACTAAGAAAAAAAATTAAACTGGATTGTTTTGCCAAATCTGCCAATGGAGTAAGATTAAGTAAAAGAGGCTAAATAATAGTAATTGAAATTATTTGAAAAGTCAATAAATATTACAATAAGGAAGGCAAGATTTAATGGCTTGATAAAAAAAAACAACATTTCACTTGTTTGGATTTTTTAAAAAATTGACGACAAATCATTAATTGTCATTTGCCTGACCGTACAGACACTAGATGCCAATTTCAACTCAATTCATTCTCTCTCATCTTTTGATCTTCAGTACATATACAGTATATACTGGCTCATACAGAAAAGGGTTTTTTTCATTCTTGTAGTTTGACATATAGATGGTATAAAATGAGAGCCTTTTTACTGTACCTAAACCTTTAGAAAAATTACAGTTTTACCAAAAAAAATGTAACCAGAATACTTGAATCAATATCAAAGTACAAATGCAGCACCACCATTCACAAAACAATACCCAAACGTTGTTGTATGTGTATAAGAGAATGACATGAAGCCTAATTACTTCAAAAATGATGGAATCTCGAAAACACAAATTATATTTTTGCTAAAACAGTACGGACATACACTTTCCATATGTGTGTGAGCAATCTCAAGATATGAATCAGTAATCAGATTCTCAGTCAGTACTTGCTAGTGCCACTAGAGATGAACTCAGTCAGCACACTGAGATATGAACAGGTTAACCATGATCAATAACCATCAAAAGAAGAACCCATAATAGTAGAGTTTATACTTCCATCCATCACGGGGGTCTGCTGGAGCCAATCCCAGCCAACACAGGGCGCAAGACAGGAAACAAACCCCGGGCATTGTGCCAGCCCACCACAGGGTGCGCACACACACACCCACACACCAAGCACACTCTAGGGACAATTTAGAATCGCCAATGCACCTAACCTGCATGTCTTTGAACTGTGGGAGGAAACCCACGCAGACATGGGCAGATCATGCAAACCTGCCTTTTCCATTCTCTGTGTTACATATTGCACGGACATATCAGGCTCACTTTTGATATCCGCAAGGACATTGTGTCTTATGTATTAAATGACTGGGAGAGGTTCAAAGTATGGACTGATGATGGTACAGGAGATAATTATAGTACACAGGAGCACTATAAGACTGAAATGCTTAAGCCCTTCACCTATGGTTCTGCATGTGAGTTGACGGCTGCCGCTGAATTGTTTGGTTGTCGCTTTCAAGTGTTCCGAAATAGGCAAATATTTTACACCTTTGGAGAACCGTCAATGCCCCTTAAACATCTTAGATTCACAGGTGACAATTTGAGTAGTGGACACTTTGATGTTTATGAATATTTCAACTCTCAAAAGCTAGATGCGAAGTTATTGATGAAGCCGGTTGTATGCTTACATTGATTGACACATGCTGAATGTCACTTCAACACAAATACAGCTGATTATGACAGCGGTAATCCAGGCTGTGAGAACATAGTAAAAAGGAGGCGTATCAGACGTTGTGGTAGATTATGTGTATGTATATATATATATATATGTGTGTGTGTATATATATATATGTATATATATAATATATATATGTATATATATAATATATATATGTGTACTGTATATATATATATATATATATATATATATATATATAGCGACACTCATAACAATGACAAAACAATTACATTGTCAATCATGTTATGTTATTATTAAAATGTTTCCTTTTCTTTTACTTCTCCGCTGCGCGTGGGTATTTTGCTATAAATATATATATATATATATATATAGAGAGAGATATATAGATATATATAGAGATATATATATATAGAGAGAGATATATAGATATATATACAGATATATATATATGACAACAACACTCATATCAATGACAAAACAATTACATTAACAATCATGTTACGTTATTTTTAAAAATTTTCCTTTTCTTTTTCATAACTTCTTTAACACACTACTTCTCCATGCTGCGTGGGTATTCTGCTATATATATATATATATAAATATATATATATATATATATATATATATATATATATATATATATACATATACACACATATATATACTCAGCTAAAAAAGAATCGTTCCTTTTTCCACGACTGTGTAATTCAACAATAATTTTTTAAAAATCCAAATAACTTTACAGATTTTCATTGTAAAGGGTTTAAACAATGTTTTCCATGCATGTTCAATTAACCATTATCAATTATTTAACATGCACCTGTGGAATGGTCGTTAAGACCTTAACAGCTTACAGAAAGTAGGCATTTAAGGTCACAGTTCTAAAAACGCAGAACACTAAAGAGACTTGTCTACCGACTGTGAAAACACCCAAAGAAAGATGCCCAGGGTCCCTGCTCATCTGCGTGAACGTGCATTAGGCATGCTGCAGGAGGCATGAGGACTGCTGATGTGGCTAGGGCAATAAATTGCCATGTCCGCACTGTGAGACGCCTAAGACAGAGCTACAGGGAGACAGGAAGGACAGCTGATCATCCTCGCAGTGGAAGAGCCCGGATCTCAATCCCATTGAGCACATCTGGGACCCGTTGGATCACAGGGTGAGGGCTAGGGCCATTCCCCCAAGAAATGTCCAGGAACTTGCAGGTGCCTTGGTGGAAGAGTGGGGTAACATCTCACAGCAAGAAATGACAAATCTGGTCCAGTCCATGAGGAGGAGATGCACTGCAGTACTTCAAGCAGCTGGTGGCCACACCAGATACTGACTGGTACTTTTGATTTTGAGCCTCCCTTCATTCAGGGACACATTGTGAAACATTTTTAGTTTATGTCTTATGGTGTTGACTCTTTTAGTGTTCATACAAATATTTACACATTAAGTTTACTGAAAGCAAAAACAGTTGAAAGTCAGAGGACGTTTCTTTTTTTGCTGAGTATATATATATATATATATATATATATATATATATATATATATATATATATATATACACACACACACACACATATATATATATATATATATATACTAGCAAAATACCCGCGCTTCGCAGCGCGGGAAGTAGTGTGTTAAAGAAGGAAAGAAAAAGATATATATATATGTATATATACATATATATATATATAGATAGATATATAGATATATATAGATAGATATATAGATATAATGTGTGTGTGTGTATGTGTATATATATATATATATATATATATATATACACTGTAGATATAGATATACAGATAGTGTGGAGGACTGCCGGCTTCTCATGCCGGTCCTCACCCCCAGGCCGCCAGGAGGAGCCCTTCCGACAGCAAGATAGTGCCCCGAGGTCCAGCAGGGCCTCATGGACTTTGTAGTATTTATACACAGCCCTGCTGGATACCTTGGGGGCCACCAGGAGTCACTGTGGGGGGGCTTATGGGCTCTTTTGTGCCTTATGACCCGGGGGTACATCACGGTCATGTGACGGGAAGGAACGACGTGCTCCCGGGTTGAAGTAAAAGACTGATTGCCCTGACCCAGAAGGAAAAGGAACTGTGGACTGTTGGGACAGAAACACCTCCGGTTCAGGGGCTATAAAAGGGCGGTGCCTCGCTCCAGACAATGAGCTGAGTTGGGAGGCAGGGTGGCTAAGCATCTGGGAGAGTGGAGGATTATTATTATTATTATTATTGTTGTTATTGTATTGTTATTGGAGTATTTGGGAGTGGAGGGTGCTTTGTGCACATTATTGATATAATTATCATTATTGGACTTTTACCTAGTGTCTGACGTGGTGTCTGAGGGTGTAAGGGTGCGAGCAAGCGCTTAATCTGTCACAATAGATAGATAGATATTGATATATATATATATATATATATATATATATATATATATATAATGTGTGTGTGTATGTATGTACAGTAGGTATGTGTATATATATAGAGAGATAGATATATATAGATATATATATATAGATATTAGATATATATAGATATATATACTGTATATATAATGTGTGTTTATGTATGTATGTGTATATATATATGACAGCAACACTGATAACAGTGACAAAACAATTATATTAACAATCATGTTACGTTATTTTCAAAATGTTTCCTTTTCTTTTTCATTGCTTCTTTAACACACTACTTTGCTGCAAAGCACGGGTATTTTGCTATATATGTATATGTGTATATGTATATATATATATATATATATATGCATATATATGTATATATATATATATATGTGTGTGTATGTGTGTATATGTATATATATGTTTATATGCGTGTGTGTGTGTGTATTTATATATATATATATATATATATGCCAGCAACACTCATGACAATGACAAAACAATTACATTGTCAATCATGTTACGTTATTATAAAAATGTTTCCTTTTCTTTTTCATTACTTCTTTAACACACTACTTCCCCGCTGCGAAGCACGGGTATTTTGCTAGTCTATATATATAATTCACTAAGGGCATGCACGACAGTGAGCGCAAGCAAGACAGAGCCACACCTGCCAACTCACAGAGCCCCGCCCGCCAACTCTAAGACAATGGGATACGCTCGACAGAGCCCCGCCCACCAACTCTAACCCTCTTACCGTGTCATGGAATTCGCACAACAGAGCCCCGCCCGCCAAATCTAACTCTCCTCCTCCGTCCACCCTCAAAACCGGTCCCACCCACACACAGCCGACATGGCATTTCTCGCCAAGCATCTGCAGTACGTTTACAAAATAAAGCAAACTCTACATGCGGCGAAAATGTACTTCTCCAGCTAGATTCCATGCTCAGAACCATCAAACCCTTTGCTAAATTATACAAACCCATGCATGAAATCGCTCAGCCCAATCCAATAGCAGCTGTACGAATGCTTTTCGAGGAAAACCCTAGGCAGAATTTACAACGTGACAATGCCCCAATATGTCACACCAATGTTGCTGCGATTTTAGTCAGAGAAGATGGCGAACCGCCTGCCGAAAGAGACATTTGCGTCTGTCCCATAGGCAACTCCTGTAGACAGATTTCCACGCTCAATATGAATTGCAGTCCTATGGTTTACCCACTTTTATTCCCTTACGGAGACATTGGTTGGCACAAAGATTTACATGTTCCAGATAAAAGAACCGCCAAATGAAGAAGGCTTACTCAATGCCAATTTTACACCTACAGATTAGCAATGAGGAATATATTTAGTATTTTGTACTCCAGGGGTGGACTATTCCAACAGTATGTCGTAGATGTGTATGTTAAAACAGAGGGCGTGCGTCTCAACTATCTCAGATTTGATCAAGATTTGTGCGTGGAACAATACAAAGGACTGTCAGACGCACTGCAAGCAAATGCTGAAAATAAAAACGTACGTGTAGGCAAAATGATCATATTACCGTCCACATTTCCAGGAAGTCCAAGATACATGCAACAAAACTAGCAGGATGCCATGGCCATAGTACGTAAATTCGGACAGCCTCATTTATTTATCACTTTCACATGTAATCCTGCTTGCCCAGAAATTCTACATGCACTGTCGGATACCCAAAGACCGGAGCACAGACCTGATATCCCACATGCTGTTTACTCTTCACAATAATTCTAACAACCAGTCTTCAGCCACGGTCAGTTGTACGTGGCTTTTTCTAGGGTTAGATCTTTCGACTCATTATCTGTCGTCTCCTCCAAAACACCTATTCACACCTGCGTCTTTCAAGAAGTATTTATTTCTTCTTGATTTCTGAATTCCTTTCTCACCGTTTTCCGTTCCTAATCTTACACAGCCGTCCGTATGCTACGACGGGCTTCGGCTAGTATTAATAAATATTATTTCTAAATTATGTTCATTTTGTGTTCTGTATTAATTAATGAAATGTAATTTTGGTTGGTCTCTAATATATTTTTTTGTTTAAAACACAAGGAAAACAACCAAACTCCACGCAGACAACAACTAAGCTGGAGATTTGAAACCAGGACAGCACACATGTGGCACAACAGTGTTACCAAGAGTAACAATGTAACACCCTACTTTAAGGAAATTATTTGAAAGTTTTTACTGAAAAAAAAAACTAAAATAAAAAAGGGTGAATACAAAATATATACAGTACATAAAGTCTCCTACAGGCACTTTAAAAATATTTAGTTACACTGCAGCAATTGAGTGGATTTTATATGTATCTCTGAAATATCTCAACACTTGAAGGAAATAATAATATGTCTGTAAGTATGCTCAGCATGTAATGAAGCCATCCAAAGCTTTTAATGACAAAGAAAGACTGCCTACATTACAACTCTTCATTTTTAACCTGCTAATATATCAACACACTATGAATAATAATTTATAATCTTCCTTTTCCTGGAAACAGAAATGTACCTGAAATTGTGATGAGAACATTAAGCCCTTCTAAAACATCCATCTGCTGAAAGCGTCTTCTGGTGATCAGGGAGTAGACCTTCCCTTGTCCACTTCGGTCCAGTAACCAAAGGCCATTCTCAGTGCCCACCAAAAGATTCACCCCTATAAATAAGGAAGCACAATAATCAACCCAGAACCAGGAATCTGTTCTGATATAACAATAAGAAAGGTAAATTACTGAAACTGCTCAGTTTGATAACATGGTAGTATATTCTGAAGGCCTTACTTGGGAGGAGCATCTTTGTCAATTAAAGTATTTGTTTGAGAGAAATGTGTTAAATCCATTAAAATGTCAACTAGCAATAGGAAAGGTGCAATACCCGGGTTATCTGATTCTGGGTGAGGTCATTAAACTTCAGGTAGAAGAAGTGGAAGCTATTAAATTTAAAGATCATCCTAAAACAAAGCAACAAGTTAGGTCCTTCTTGTGGCTGGTGGTGTTATATATTTATTTCTATTTTTTTTAAATTAGCTATACCACCTAAAACCCTGCTGTATAAAACTGAACCCAACCTAGTAAAGTGGTCTCCAGAGTCTGAACAGCATGTTTACAAAATGCTTTATTAATTGAGCTCATGTTGCAGTGTCCTGATTTTAGTCTTCTCTTTATTGTTCAAACAGACACAGAACATCTGGAAGAGTCTTGGGAGCTGTCCTACTTTAGGGTAAAGGAAAAGACAGGCACGCTGCTAAATTAGTCAGAAGTTATTAGTTGAAAATTGTTTCCTAGAGTATCTTGCAAAAACATGTGCATTAGAAAGTCTTAAATACTATTTACTTGTGCAACCTTTTGTAGTTGAGTCAGAGCACTGGACATTACAGTATAAAGGCTAGCCTAAATGTGGGATAGTAATGCATGGGTGAGTAGATGGTATCTTTCGCCGCTGCTCATTTAACTTCAGGTCCACAACATTTCTGGAGAAGAAAATGGTGTAGCAGATCTGTTTTCCCATAAATTGACTCTGGCTGCTCTTCCACCTTTCATCCACCTGCTGAAGTCTTAAGTTTATGTTGTAATTTTCTTAAAGTGGTAGACACATTATGGACTTTCGTTGATCTTTGTGCCAGATGCAATAAGCACATACATGTGCATGTAAGTTTGCCATAAGTTATATCTGCTGTAATGTGAACCTCATTTGAATTTTAGGAATGATGAATGGACTTCAAAACTTAAATTATTATGGGTGAGCAAGTAATAATAATATTATTATTATTATTTGTTATTAGTTATTATTAGTCCTTCCATGAGAACCCTAAATCCAAAGAGGACTGTTTCATTTATGTTAGGTAGAATGCCCAGAGGGGACTGGGCGGTCTCGTGGCCTGGAATCCCTACAGATTTTATTTTTTTCTTTAGGCGTCTGGAGTTCTTTTTTGTTTTTTCTGTCCCCCCTGGCCATTAGACCTTACTCTTATTCGATGTTAATTAATGTTGATTTTTTTTGTTTTTCTTATTGTGTCTTTTATTTTTCTATTCTTTATTATGTAAAGCACTTTGAGCTACTGTTTGTATGAAAATGTGCTATACAAATAAATGTTGTTGTTGTATTTGTTAATTCTTTACATTTATATAGCACTTTTTTCACTCCTCAAAGTACTTTACATAGTAAGTAAGGAGCCACTTCAACTACTACTAATGGGCATCACCCACCTGGATGATGGCAGCCATTTTGCACCAGTACGCTCACCACAGTGAAGCGCCATCCAACTTCTCTAGGCTTTTTGTCCCTGCTGTTCTGTAGCTCCCAGTAGGGTGCCCCATCTGAACCTCATCTCTCCAAGGCTTGGGTCCCAGCAGTGCACCTCGCCAAGCCTCCCTGGACTTAAGCGGAAGTGAGTGACATGTCACTACCCACTACTCCAACACATTTGGTGGGAGTGACTCCTCTTGGCTGTCTGTCTTCTCTCTCTCTCGCACTGATACTCTTGCATTCTTGCCTTCTCTCCGTTCTTTTAACCTCCGCCTCTATTCTTCCTTTCTATTTCTCTAGTCTTTCATCAGTTCCCTTTTGTCATGCCGGCTCATCTCTTATATGCCTCCGTGCATGCAGCACCTGAATTGCAAACTGCGGAAAGCCAATGGCGCAGGTGTGCTCCGTCTCAATCACCCAATCCAACCTGCCACAGCTGCTCAAGCACGTACCCTCATGGAGATCGAGCCAGCTATTTATTTATTTATTTTAAATGGACCTTCTCCCACTTAGCTGCGGATCCACTATTCCACAACCTTTTATCCTCCTGGGGAACTGGTTTCCTCCTGACAGACCAAATCACAGTAAACTTTTTTCGCCACATGGTTGGCTTTGTTTTGATTCACTTTCATATTTATGTGATAATTTGCACAGCTCAACAGAAAATGTCTCCTTTCCACAAGAAAAATAGTACTAGTAAAATACAATAAAATGATTATATACAGATTCCTTATGTTGTCGTCAAACATGTTGAAAATACAGAAGGTATGGATCAATACTCGGCAATTGTCTTGGCTTGAATAATGAACATATTTAATATGTTTTTATGCTCTGGAATAGACCAAAAGAACAACCTGGTGGTTTAAAAGCAATGACAATATGCACCAGAATGTAATGCCTGTAGCTAAGAAAAATGCTGCTGTTTGAAATGTAGAAGTACTTTACCCCACAAAGCTGCACACAGAATCTCTGTGTTAAACTTCTTCTTGTATTTCCGTATTTCTGGTGTGTCACTTTGAGGTCGGATATTTGTTGGATTTACATTTACTACTGATCCTTTTCTGGCGTTCTCTCTTCTGAAGGGTTCCAATTTCGGATTCCCTGGAAAAAAATAGCAAACACAGAAATTAAGAATAAAAGTTCAGCCAACCCAATGCCTGATTCTTAGTGCTGTCCAGACTTAGTGTTTTCATCTATGACTCTAAATGAATACAGAGAGCGTTATATAAAAATATGTCTAAAACAAAATGTTTTAGTCTCAAATCTAAGATTACATTTGAAGAATAAATAACAGGATGTGAAATAAGGGTGTTTTTGTGTAGTATCTGAGAGGTGGGCAAGAGGGTGAGTGATGAAACCAGGTAGATAGAATGCCAACAGTCAGTATAGGTAGACCAACAAACACTCCAGAATTGTTTTACTTTTGTTTATTTTAAGATTTAGTGTTGCCTTTGTGTTTATCCATGCCTTGTGTGTAACAACAACAACAACAACAACATTTATTTATATAGCACATTTTCATACAAACAGTAGCTCAAAGTGCTTTACATATTAAAGAATAGAAAAATGAAAGACACAATTATAAAACAAAATAAATCAACATTAACATCGAATAAGAGTAAGGTTCAATGGCCAGGGGGGACAGAAAAAACAAAAAAACTCCAGACGGCTGGAGAAAAAATAAAATCTGTAGGTCAGGTCTCCGTAGTATTACTCTGGTTGTAGAGGGTCACTATTCTTCTGCTAGCTCTATATTTTTTCTTTTCCATACAGACTATCCAATCTCTTTATCTGCTTTATTTACACCTGCCTGAATGGTTTACTGTATAAGCTGGTCTTTCCATTCTCAATGCTCTCTCTATCACATCAGCTTTCACCATCCTCTTCATTAAAAAAGAATGAATAATGAACAATAAACAGAATAACAAAGTAGACAATTGTTTCATATTTATTGCCTTCTCTTTAGCAATTATCATATTTGTTTTGTTAATGTTTTTCTCATGAATCTTTATATCCATAAAATTATATAATTTATTCTATATAATCCTTATATTATTATCTGTATCATTTTATTACTTTATAATACCTTTGCTTTAATTTACAGTCTTATAACTATAACCAAGATTTTACTTTTCACAGGCATTTCTCTAGTCAATTTGTCTAAATTTGATTTAATAACTCATCAAAGGTAAACTACAAGGTACAAAGACCAGCTGTAACAGAGCTAATCTGGTAGACACTAATGGCAACAGTGGCTTGTAAGAGCCTTGCCTTAGTCTCTTTACCCTCATTTCCACTGATTTTTAGCCAGTTTGACGATTTCAATCCCCCTCTCAAATACTTGAATGATTTTTTTCTTATACACATAACACAAAAAGGGTAAAACACTGATTCACCTTAAATCTAAGGATATAAGGTTACTTTAGTACGGAAAAAAATAGGAAAGTTGAAGATATGATGTTTTGGTTGTTTAACCTTTACAGGGAGTGTGTTTGAAAATGTAATTATATATACAGTAAATAATTTGTGTACTCTCCTACAAGGCTTCACATACTGTATTTTTGAACTCTCTTACAAGGCTTAATGAGGTATTTAATGTTGACAACTCGATCTTCAGAGATTTGCTTACTTATCAACAGCAAGAAACTTTTTACAAAAACTGCAGTAACCAATTTTCTGAACAGACTGGAGGCCCATTATGTGGTTCTAGATAGACAGATACTTTATTAATCCCCAAGGGGAAATTCACATACTCCAGCAGCAGTATACTGATAAAAACAATATTAATTAAAGAGCGATAAAAACGCAATGCAAGTTAAAAAAATGCAAGGTGGAGCGTGCGAGGCAGGTATAACAGTCTATAATTTTGTATAGTGTTAACGTTTACCCCCCTGGGTGGAACTGAAGAGTCGCATAGCGTGGGGGAGGAATGATCTCCTCAGTCTTTCAGTGGAGCAGGGCAGTGACAGCAATCTGTCACTAAAGCTGCTCCTCTGTCTGGAGATAATACTGTTCACTGGATGCAGTGGATTCTCCATGGCTGACAGGAGCTTTCTAAGTGCCCGTCGCTCCGCCACAGATATCAAACTGTCCAGCTCTGTGCCTACAATAGAGCCTGCCTTCTTCACCAGTTTGTCCAGGCGTGAGGCGTCCCTTTTCTTTATGCAGCCTCTCCAGCACACCACCGCGTAGAAGAGGGCACTCACCACAACCGTCTGATAAAGAACATCTGTAGCATCTTATTGCAGATGTTGAAGGATGCTAGCCCTCTAAGAAAGTATAGTTGGCTCTGTCCTCCCTTGCACAGAGCATCAGTATTGGCAGTCCAGTCCAGTTTATCATCCAGCTGCACTCCCAGGTATTTATAGGTCTGTACCCTCTGCACACAGTCACCTATGATGATCACGGGGTCCGGGAGGGGCCTGGTCCTCCTAAAATCCACCACCAGCTCCTTGGTTTTGCTGGTGTTCAGCTGGAGGTGGTTTGAGTTGCACCATTTAACAAAGTCCTTGATTAGTTCCTATACTCCTCCTCCTGCCCACTCCTGATGCAGCCACAATAGCAGTGTTGTCACCAAACTTTTGCACGTGGCAGGACTCCGAGTTGTACTGGAAGTCCGACGTATATAGGCTGAACAGGACCGGAGAAAGTACAGTCCCCTGCGGCGCTCCTGTGTTGCTGACCACAATGTCAGACCTGCAGTTCCCGAGACGCACATACTGAGGTCTGTCTGTAAGATAGTCCACGATCCATGCCACCAGGTATGAATCTACTCCCATCTCTGTCAGCTTGTCACTAAGGAGTAGAGGTTGGATGGTGTTGAAGGCGCTAGAGAAGTCCAGAAACATAATTCTTACTGCACCACTGCCTCTGTCCAAGTGGGAGAGGGATCGGTGTAGCATATAGATGATGGCATCCTCCGCTTCCACCTTCTCCTGGTATGCGAACTGAAGGGGGTCAAGGGCGTGGCGGACCGGTGGCCTCAGGTGGTGAAGCAGCAGCCGCTCCATGGTCTTCATCACATGACATCAGAGTGACAGGCCAGAAGTCATTCAGCTCACCAGGACGTGATACCTTTGGGACTGGGGTGATGCAAGATGTTTTCCAAAGTCTCTGGACTCTCCCCTGTTCCAGGCTCAGGTTGAAGATGCGCAGTAGAGGACTCCCCAGTTCCAACACACAGGCCTTCAACAGCCGTGGCGATACTCCATCTGGACCAACTGCTATGTTGGCACAAAGTCTCCTCAGCTCTCTGCTTACCTGGGGTGCTGTAATAATGTAATAATGCTGCTGTAATTTGTAATCTAATCATTCCAGTGGGACCAGATATGGAGACAAATGCCTTTATAAGTGATACAGTGCTTCCTGGTACAACAGTTTCCAGTATGGAATATTGTTCTAGCTAATGCTAGGAGATTAAGGCAAGAGTGTGGTTAGTTGGTAATCATATGGAAGATCTAGCCTGTAAAATGGGTAGTCTTAGGAAGGAAGGGGAAGATAAATGGGATGCTGTTTTCATTCCTGAGAATCTTGTTTTGGTGAATACTGTGGGATCTACACTTGGATATCCTCTGTTACTGAAAATTGTACATTCCTTATTTAATTGCTGTAGAATTTATTTAGTCTGTGTAACTACAAAAAATGAATATGATTTTAGTGCTTCAGGGACAGAAGGAGCTGTAGAGTATGTGACTGTTAAGTAAGTGGTTTTATACAAAAAAGCAATTTAAGTTTAGGTTTGTGGAAATAAAGCATGATTTGGTACAGCTAGGTTCCACTTTGGTATCCATAGAGGCTTTTCTGACCTGGTGATCAAAACCTGAAATCTGAGTTCAAGAAATTACGTATATATCTGATTGATTTGTAATTAATTTGGTATAATGCAGTTTATAAATCCAATATAAAACAAAAGTACATTTTTGAAATAGAAAACACTGTCTCAACCAGCTCTCAAAGTCTGAAGAGGGTGTAAATGGAAATGTTTTGAAATGGGCTTCTCTTGAAAACATATCTAAAGCCTATGAGACAAACACTGTTAGGAATAAAATTGATTACGAGACGATAATAGTAAATGTCATCTCTTGCTTGCCAGAAAAAAGAAACATTAACAGTGTTCAGTATTCTGTGGCGGTGTCCTGCACACATCCGAAACAAGCCAGACGTTGCTTAGCTCCCAAGATCTGGCATATTCAGGGTGGAATAGCCATAAACGGAAGATTCGGCATTTTTCTTCCTCCTTGAAAACACACAACTGAAGCTACAAATGAACAGATAACTTAATAAGGGCAAATCTAATTATAACAGTAAACAAACAAACAAGAAGAATAAAGTATGATGACATAACACCTGTTCCTAAGTTGTTACACTGACTTCCCGTTAAGCTTAGGGCTGATTTCAAAATCTTCCTTCTTATAAATTAAATCTTTAAATGGCCAGGGCCCTGCTTACCTCTCTGAACTTTTCATTGCTAACAAACCAGAGGTCATATTACAATCTCATGATTCCAGCCAACTAAAGATTTCAAAGATTAACAAAATAATATTGTGAGGTCAAGCTTTTAGCAACAGGGTCTCCATGCAGTTGAATGATCTGCCTGGTTGTACTAGAGATGGCCCTGCAGTCTCAGGCTATTTTAGTCAATTATACCCTTATTAGAGCTAATGATAAGCTGGGCATATTGTGTCTGTTTCTTAGTCACTTGTGTAAAAATACAAGTATTATAATAATTATGAACAGCTACCAAGCTGCTTTCCTGCCATGGTGAATAAACCTGAGATACTGAAAGATTTGGAATTAAAGAATGAAAAGATTCTGCCATCATATTAGACAGCCCAGCACTGATTTTACTGTAGAAAGTCCACAAGGGGGTGAGTAGCCAGTTGATCCTGTCTTTAATTTTCTCTGTTATAACTGACGGTTGACCACTTAGAGGTTTATTTTCTCCACGAAAGCTGTTGTCGGCAGTTTTGTTTTCTTCTCCTCCAATAATGGACACATATTGCTAGGTTTTACTGTATGTTAATCAGTTTGGAACTGCTTTGTTTTAGTGTGTTTAAACAAATCTTTCTTTATGTGTATACATTGTGTAATAAGGAATTTGTTAAGTATGTATTTTTTGCATTTTACATGTGTATTTGTTACTGTTCTGTATGCCTAAACGCAGTGAAGAGCACTACACAAAAATAAACTAAAAACAAAAAACAATGAACATTCTTAAATTAGTAAGAACTGCTGCAGTAATGCTACAGTTTGCAATATAATCTCTATCTCTATCGATTGAATAGTTTGATGCATGTTGGTAATATTTGCGTAACAAAATGCATTCTAATGGATAAAGCCCTGGCAACATTAGCACAGCTTCAGAGATTCCCTTGATGCTATGGCAGACAGACAAACTAAAAATAGACAAAATAAAAAATAAAGGCAAAACTTAAAACAATACTTACCAGGACTTTGTGACACAGGGCTTACTGGTGGTGAAATGTGCATCAGTCGAGAATCAATGAAAGAAGTGAATGATGAAGAGGAGGAGGAGGAGTTGTTTTTTCCTTGTGAGTTGGGGCTTACTGGGCTTACTGGGCTCTAGAGAAAGTCAAGAAACATATACTTCAATAAGACTTACTGAAAGGACAACATTACCAATAGAAATCATTACTTACATACTGTTATTTACTACTATGTTACACGCTCAATTTCTTGACACAGAGAGTGTACTTTTTCAGCATCATTATGTGGAATGAATTGGTGCTAAAGCTTTCGGAGACTATGGAACAGCACTGCCATCTAATGGAATATTGATGAGTTACAGGAGAAAAATAATTTTTGTATCTCAAAAACAAACTGTATTGCATCTAGCTTTTTGTTTACTTAAAAGGCAAGATAAATTCATGATGCTTTATAAATATGTAATTATAATAATTGCTTAGCTGTATTTTTTACAGTTGTAGCATGGTCAAGGAAAGTAGCATGCATTCAGTCACACAATGAGTACAGTAAGTGCTGAGGAGTGGAACAGTCTAAGTGTATTTGAATATGTTAACCACAACTAAAGGCCAATCAAAAATCATGTGCTTTACTTTAGTACAAAGACATTAGCAAAGCCAAACGTTAAGGTTCCCACTGGCAAAAGACAAAAATGTCCCTAAAGTTGCAAAAGTACCTTTAGATGAAACTGAAAATGATCCACATTTACAATTTACCTTTCAAGCAGGCCTGAACACCTCATAATCAGAAGAATGAAAAAAATGTTTTGTGTAATTCTTATTGTTTTGCTTGTTATAAACAGATGACATAATCATGTAGCAATGAAACACAGTATTTTATCTTGGTTCCAAAGAATCAATTTATTGCTAATTATTATCTTCATCTATCTTCAAGCTTTCTACCATACATTCTTCAGTCTACATAGTCTGCCTCAGCAAAGGCACCCATATCAAGCACAAAGAGGCAATGACCTAAGAAAAACTACTGTCTTTTTGCAGAAAAATAGTTACTAAAGGAAAGGATAGTCTTCTGAAAGACATACCCATTCTGTAAAAATAATCACATGTGATACTCATCCCTCATTGGAAAAAATAGCTATTTTGATAATGAAATATGTAAAAGTCCCTTCAAACTCCGTGGAGATATGCTGGAGATGCAATGTTGAGAGATTCCAAGGGAGACACTGAATCTGAGCTCATGAAGTATAAAAATTTACTCCATGCCAATTTTATAGGATGGGCTTTAACTGCATTGCTGTCATTTACATTTACTATTTAATCTGAAAACTTCACCCAATTCAGAGGGTTGTATTTTTTAAGGTGTACTGAAAATAACTAACATGTAAACTGATGGGTTTTGATGGGGAGGACAGGAAGGCTTGCGTTGACATCTGCGGAGATCCTGGGGCAACAGGATTATGGCTTTGCCGTAGAAGGTCAGGTAAGTGCTGATTCTGATTACACATATCCAGATGTCTGTGCCACTGAAGCTTCATTGCGTCTGCTTCATTCTGTAAAATAATGAACAAGAGAATGTTTTCATTCCGTCATCATCCAGAAAAATGTACTTCGGAAAAAGAAACATGTCAAAAGTTTCATTCACATACATGAAATGACAAATACTGCATGTCTATAAATATTTATGCATAAACAGATTTTAGGTGTGCACACAGAAACTGTTTAACTATAGTGTGGTTCATTGAACTGAACTTGATTAAGCAAGCTTAATGTTGGATGAATAAATGAATTGGTTTTCATCTACTTTGCTATAGTCTCTTCGCCATGTCTTATTATGGTTTCTGTGATCCTTTCCTTGTTTTGCAAGCATTGTTATATATAGGGACAGACTCACACCGACATAAACATGCACATATAAAAACTCATACATAACAAAATGCATTTTTAAGCTCACATAAATAACTATAGCAGAGCCTACACAGAAACATACATTTTTAACCTGCTGATGATTTAAATTGCCATGAGGATGCAGAAGAACTCCCTCAGAAGGATTACGGGATGACCCTCCCAGGCGGTTGTTTAACCCAGTCCTGAAAATCAAATATAAGAGGATCTGTCAGTTCAATTGAATTGCTGTCACAAGTTGTCCAAAGGATTTGTTGTCGAGAAATGTGGCTATCAAGGTCCATTAAGATCCCTTTCTTCTACTATGACCAAACCACTTGGCACATTCTCTGCAATGATCTACTACATATTAGGATGGATTGGTCATTGTTTTTATAAATTGCACCCTGAAGGCTCTCTCACACACAGACACACATACTGATAGTATCAGAGTAACTTCTATGCAATCATAAGTAACATTTTAGGCTCAGGGTCAGGGTTAAATAAATAACAATCTTTCACTGCTTCTCTTTAGAGTCACGCAAGAAGGTCCAGTGAATCGGTGACAGCACTTCCTCCCATCCACTGGAAGTTTTGCCCCTTGCGGTCTCCATAAACATATAAATTTAGGAACTGTCAGCACAGATGCTATTGTCTTATAAGGTGACTGACGAAAAAAGAAATCTTTTGTTTCAACCCTTTTGCATTATTTGATCATTCTGTGATAATGCAGCTTCACTTGTAGCTAAAAAGCCTTATCAAATGTAAACATTAGGATCATATTTATTTGGTAAAAGGTTCTTTTCTTTTTATGCAAGTGCTTGCTTCACTGTCATTATTAGCTGTCATTTGGAAAATGAAGTCTTGTGGTGATTTAATTTGGCATGTGAAGTACACAGCTGTGGCTGGTGAATGCCAATATGGAAAGAGTGGTTACGTCTGTTAAGACTGAGTTGGATTAAAACTAATTCCTCATGAATTTAATGTGTGCTGATTTTTTTTTTTTTTTATTAAAAGTTTGCGTTGGGCAGCTTTTTAAACTAAAACCCTGGCAAAAGTAGGGTGAAGGTGGAAAGGCTCAAATTTGGTGGACAGGGCCATTGGGTTATAAGGCTGGTTGTTTTGCTGGCATTACAAGTCAGTTTAGCCAGAAGAGAGTTTCCTTACTTTCCTCATTTGCAGTTCTGCTTAAAGCTATATTTTATGAGTTTTCTTTCTTTTTTCCCTCCCAGGTATCACTCTGAGTACAGAGTGAATGCTACAGGGGAATATGTTTTTTGTGTGTCTTCCCCATTGTATATTAAATGTGAGCTCTTGTTTTTCTTTTTGTATTTCTTTTCTGTTATAAACATTTTCTTAATTTTTTGAAGGCTATACACCTGTTGCTATATATGTCCAAATTAATAAAGTGACTTTTATTGTACCATCTTCGACTAGTGCCTTCTTTAGACCCAATAACCCACTTGGGTAGCATTACTAGGGAGGCTAAGGAGTGTTTTGCTCACTTATCTCCTGACAGACTTACTCCTGACATTAAATGGGGTACCAGGATGACGCACCAACCCTTCTTCCCAATTATTATTTCCAGTAAAAACAATGACTGTTTTTCGTTGTTTCCAAACTGGAGCACAGGCAGGTGAAGTGATTTGCTCATGGCCACAGTATTGGTAGCAGGATTTGAATTAAAAAATTCAGGGTTAAAATTCCAAATGTGTAATCACTACATCACACTGCACTACATACATACATTAGAGTCTCGCTTATCCGACATAAACGGGCCGGCAGAACCCATGTTGGATAATGGCAGGTAGCCTATTAAATTCAAACTGTGTTATAATTTCACACATTGCGAACACTTACAGTTACAGAATTGTCTAAAGTTAAATACAGTATGTACTGTACTTAAAAAGTTCAGTCCTGTGATGATTTGAAGACATTTTTTATCGTAGTTTTCTTTCCTGACGAGTGCCATTTCTTCGTTGTCAAGTCTCGCCATCTTTGCAGCATTATTATGTCAATTCCTGTAGCTTCTTCTTGTTGCTCAGTGTAATTAATTGCAGTTTCTAGAGCCTTAACTCCGTCACTAATATAGTCAACATCCGTACGAGCGTATACTGTTTACTACAGCATTGTGACTGCGTGTGTGTGTGTTTGTGTTGCGACGTGCGAGTCCCCGTCTTGCACCTGAAAACTCAAATCTGAGTCTCAGTACTTTTAGCAACACCAGCTTTATTCAGCTTGAAACAGCAACAGCACGGTTACTTATTGCAGCGGGATCTGCCATTCTCTTATACACAGACACAGGAGTTAGGCAGGCTCGGGGGGAAAGTAATACTGAGCCCAGCGCATTTACAGTATAATGTACCTTGTATTACCCATCGACGGCAGGCGCTTATAGCATGTCCGTGATCTTTTCGGATTGGCTTTTATGGCGAACTGCTACAGCGCTGGGAGACTGCGATTGCAGCTTTAGGACGCTCTTCCGCATGTCGTCCTGTTGGATGGAATCCCACAAGAGTTTAGAAACTCACTCACACCAGCCATGATTCTTTTCAAAGGTAAAGTGCAGGTTAATTTGTTTTATGTATTTTTACTTTATATTTTGTATTAATCATTTTTATATGAATAGTTTTGGGTTGTGGAATGAATCATCTGAGTTTCCATTATTTCTTATGGGGAAATTCGCATTGATATACTGTACGAGTGCTTTGGACTGTGATCACATTTCCAGAACGAATTATGCTTGCAAACTAAGATTTTTTTGCGGTGTGACGTCGGATAATATGGAATGTTGGATAAGCGAAGGTAGGATAAGCGAGACTCTACTGCACTACTATACAATGACATTTAAGTTATAATCATATCTTCTAGTGTTTACCAGAAAAATTCCACTCAGAACTCTAGAAGTCCTAGGCCCTGATGTTTTTTTTGTGAGTCATGTACTCTAAATGAGTTTGCTTTATCAGACATTTTGCTAAGTAATATTTTCATTGTGCTAAAAGAGCTGGAATTCTTACCTTTTTTGACTCCTGTCATCATCATCACTGCTACCAACCTCATCGCTGGATGATGAGTATTCTGTCACCTTCCCAAAAGGACTTAAGGAAGACTTTCCACCAGCTGAAGAAACTAACCCCTAAGAGAAGATTAGAAAGAAGTGCAAAGCTGAAAAATATATTATCAACAACTAACAGAGTCATTTTTAGTTATCAGTTGCTTTATTTTGTATTTCGAAAGAACCTAAATACACTTATTCTGTATCACAAAAGTGTTTTGTTTTTTCATGTATTCATCTGAAAGGTTAAATATAAAAATATTGAGAAAACTGAGAAAAACATCTTTTCTTCCTTAAAAAATAGGGCATATATGATATTTCCATCTATCCATCCATTTTCCAACCCGCTGATTCCGAACACAGGGTCACGGGAGTCTGCCTGAGCCAATCCCAGCCAACACAGGGCACAAGGCAGGAACCAATCCCGGGCAGGGTGCCACCCCACCGCAGTATATGATATTTGTTGATTTTCAATTTATTTAGATCCACACAGAAAAAGAGAGGAAATTGATGGAGAGAGGAGAGGAAAGACTCACTACTAGCATAGATCAAAGCCCAAAACACCCATAAAGCCTAGCAGCCAAAGCCTAAAATGTTATCCAAAAATCATACTCAAATGTCATGTGAGGTTGTAACTTCCTTGATACATTTTATTCTAACTAAAACCATGAAAGTTTTCTTCTGTTAAGATACTCTCCAAAGTCCTAGCTATAAGGATTGAGAAAGTGCTTCCTTCGGTAATATTACAAGACCAAACTGGATTTATTAAAGTCAGACACTTAGCTTCCAATCTTCAATGCCTGTTTAATGTAATATATTCACCCACAAAGTCTAACACCCTGGAGATATTATTATTGTTGATGCAGAAAAAGCATTTGATATAGTTGAATGGAATTACCTTTTCACTACATTGGAGAAATCTGGGTTTGGCCCGAACAATTGTGCATGGATCAAACTACTACAGTATATACCAATCCAGAAGTATATTAACAATATTATTTCAGACTACTTCAAACTCAAATGTGGTACTAAACAAGGACGCCCCTTGTCACCACTGCTTTTTGGAATCGCCATTGAGCCACTGGCAGTTCACTGTCGAAATGCTTATGAGATAAAGGGGATTATCAGAGAAGGACTTGAACAGAAAATGTCATTATATGCAGATGATATAGTACTATTCCAGCAAACTCTCAAGCACACAGTATTAGATTAGACATGTTCCCTTTAATCATCACAAATCAGTTTAAATACCTGGGGGTAAACATCACAAGTAAACATAAAGTTCTTTAAAATTTTGCTGTCTACATGGAAAAATTAAGCAAGACTTGCATAGATGGTCTATCCTTCATCTAACTTTAGCTGGAAGAATTAACACAGTCAAGATGAATATCCTTCCTAAGCTTCTTTTACTATTTCAAAGCATTCCAATATACATCAATAAATAAGTTTTTAAGAAGTTAAATTCAATCATAATCTAATTTATTTGGAATTCAGAACATCCACATATCCAAAGGGCAACTCTACAAAGACCTAAGGCAGAAGGTGGCATGGCTCTACCTAACTTTCAATTTTATTACTGGATGGCAAATATACAAACTATAAAACCAGGACATTAACACAAATTAGTGAATATACACAAGCTTGGTCCACAATAGAAATAAAATCCTGCAGTACTTCTTTATATTCCTTGCTTTGCACCCCAATAAATACAAGTTATTGCCAACATACTAACAACCCAATTGTGCTTCATTCACTCAGAATATGGAACCAATGTAGGAAGTACTTCAAGACAGATAAGCTATTATCTATGGCATCTCTGCACGATAACCACCTTTATCCACACTCTCAAATGTATGCAGTTTTTAATGTCTGGAAAACATTAGGTATTAAATTACTTAGAGATCTGTACATAGACAACGTCATTGAATCCTACGAACAATTGCACTCCAAATTTAACTTTCCGGCAGCACATTTCTTTCTTTCCTGTGAACGTTGCAATCAAGTTCCAGCTTCATTGGACCATATGTTTTGGGCCTGCACCAAATTAATATCATTTTGGACCAAAATCTTTAAATGCCTTTCAGACAGCGTTGGAGTCACAATCCCTCCTAATCCACTAACAACTGGGTTTGGTGTACTTCCAGATGGGCTTAAAGTGGAGAAGGACAAACAAACTGCAAGTGCCTTTACTTCACTATTTGCACATAGACTTATCTTGCTCAACTGGAAGAATCCTAACCCACCTGTTTTAAGTCAGTATGTAACTGATGTTATATATTATTTGAAACTGGAAAAAAATCTAATTCTCACTTAGAGGATCTGTGTAAAACCTGGCTGGATCTAATCAATAACATTTTAGAATAAGTGCTTAAGTTCAGGAAGTGGATTATCTTCCCTTTTTTATTGTATTTAATTTTATTTACTTATTTTTACTACTATTAAAATTTTACTCTGTTGGCCTAGCTCTCTTTCTCATGGGTGGGGGTTGATTTGATTCAAACCTAGTTTTGTAAAATTTGACATGCTTGTATGGAATGTTATTTGATTATACTAAATTCAATAAAATGTTTATTAAAAAAAAAGAACATTTTCTTCCCCAGTCTAAAACCTTGGACACTAGGTATAGCATGCCACCATCTTAAATACCCTCAAGATGATGATATCACAAGGAACAACTTCAGCAAATCACATGGTAGAAAGGGAGCTAAGTTGCTAGCAATAAACATGACCAATGAAATAAGAAATAGACCAAAACAGTGACACCCTTGGAACACAAAATTTCAGTACAAAAATAAGTAAAAATATAATCATTACATTTATGTCACATTTTAAAAATAGAAAAGTTTTACAAAAACAAGTAAGAAAATGTAATATTTTCTATTTAAAACCCTAGAATTGAGACAGATAAGTTTTCAATAGTTGTGTCTTCACAGCATTTTAACAGAAACCCACTGTGTAACACACAAGTCATGGGTGAACATCTTTAGTATTTCCATGCACGGGCTGCATGTAGCTCTCAGTCTCCAAACATAACTAAAGTTGTTACATTTGTTTCTCCTTATATATCTCAATAAATAATTAAAAGACGTAATACCAAAAGATTCCTAAACCATAATACACATACCAGTTGTTTGCCTGATGGTCCCATGTATCCGTTGTGTACTAGTTTACTGTGCTGAAGTCGATTCTGAGGCAAGGGACTGCCCAGTTTTGAAACACCTGTAAATTGAATTGCATATATTGTCAAAAGAACCTCCTAACTGTGCAAGCGAGCTTAAAACTTCACTGTACTATATTTCATATAGTGCACCTGTTCAAACAGTTAAAATCATAAAAAGGAAATCAACATAAGGGCTGACAAATATATAACTTTTGTGAAATAAATGATGTAAAGCTTGCATTAAATGTAATGATTTTTAATGAATAGTAATTATGGAAATTCATCTGCTACAAATAAAAACATAAAAATTAATTTGTTATGTTATATTAGTGAAAAGTGATTTTTGCTAATTCACACCATACAATTGATTAAAATATGTGTCTATTTTTTAGTGCTAATCCAAACCCACTGAACCTATCATTTGAAATCAAATACTAACATTTAGAACATAGAAGTGTTTTTTTCTTTTATAATATGAGGAAACAAAGAAACATCTAGGGGGCACCCTGGTGGGACTACGTTCATTTAGACGACAAAGAGAATCCTTACCTGACACTGAGCTGTGGGGTGACACTAATTGTTCATCTCCACTGGGGGATGTCAACTGAAAGCAGCTGAAAAAACATAACACATTAGCCACATGCACTTGCAAGTTTAAAGACAGTAAATGCTTATGCTCTTACATATCTGTTGGAATTTGAATAATGCTGTCTATGACAAATGGAAAACACCACTTTAGAGGGTGAGAATTACCTTGATGCAGACCTCTGATGGGAGGTGAAAATTTTGGATGTTGTCCTCTGGGGAACCTGTAAATTGGGCAACAGATAGAGATTGTGAACATAAACTTCAGATTCGTGGTTAACTCACTGTGAGACTCCTTTACTTTTCAATATAGAAAAACGTTTAACAATGAGTAATTAATTCAATGAGGAAGGACAAAGGGAGAACACAACTTGATGGGTAATGTTTTCAGGAGGAGGAGGTTGGGGGCATGAAATGTAAGTGCATTGCCGCACCTACCACTGGACAAACAACCTGGATTGGAACACAACTGGAGCGGGTGACACCTCAGCACCACATTGAACAGTTTGAGGTTTTTCATCATGGCTGGAGTGCTAATTCTGCCACCAATCCCCAAGTGTTTCCATGTAAGCTGGAGGACCTGCTTGCAGGGCTGGGTGCAGATTAACATCATACCAAGGACGAAGCAATTGCAGGTTAAGGCTCTTGATGAAGGGCCCAGCAGAGTAGAGTTACTTCTGACATTTGTGGGATATTTCAGCAATTATATGTACTAGTGCAATCTTGTGCTATATTATTCTGTAACACAATATACCATGGAGACCTCAATGAATAATTGTTTATCAGTGTCTCATATTTCTACTATTTAAGGTCTTCCACTGTTTCTTAAAATGGCTGTTTAAGATCTTCCACTATTTTTTTGGGATAACAGGTGGACTGAAGGTTACATGAAAAAAAGACTTTTATCCTTGGAATAGAAATCTTAAATAACTGCAGCAGCACTTATTTTACAGTGGATTCAGAAAGTATTCAAGTCCCTTCACTTTCTGCACACTTTATTTTTTGTCCTGACAAGCAGTCAGTGTGTGCCTTTCAACACACTGCCGAATCAATTCAGTTTGCCACCAGTGGACTCCAATCAAGTTCTAGGCGCATCTCAAGTGAAGCAAAGCAAACAGGATGTACCTGGCCATAAAAAGTAAATCTAAAACACAATAAAATGTGCAGAAAGTGAACTTTCAGAATCCACTGTATAGAGAGTCTTTCCATGCTGAAAAACAAGTCAGTTGTGGCAACTGGGCCTCAAAGCCTTCTGTAATTTATTTATACTTGCCTCAGTCACAAGGTCATGCTCACAACCTGACAAAAAAGAAAGCGTTTTCCAGCCAACATTTCTAGTATATTACTATAAATAAATATTTTTCATATTTATGAAATTGACGGCATGGGTTAGAGGATATGGCAGTGTTTTTGCAGTATTGCTCAGTGTCTATGCTATTTTTGGTACAGTCATTCCAAGACTTGTGAAAAACAGAAACAAAAGCAACACTTTACACAATATGCTGCAGGAGAAACTCTCTGCTAGCCTCAATATATATCTAAACAGCTCTCAAAAGGAATGTCACACACAGTATCTTTGTACAGTCAAGTTATTTCTAGCATAACAATCCTGAACTAATCACATTATCTTCCGAACAGTTATGAGTAATTCATATGACCAAATAACAGAAGACAAAACTGGGAATTGCTTGAATGTGAAATTTATTTCTACAGCTGGGGAAACCAACCATGTTTATATCTTGGGTTGTAATGTATAAAGAGTGATGGACAAGATGCAAGTGCTGTGTGATTTACATAGTGTTATGTTATTTAGAGTATGTACTGTTCCAGCAAAACAGAAACACGTGATAATCCACTAAAACAGCTTATTTAGGAGCCTCATTTGCAGCAGTAATATGGCATGTACTTTGTTTTCTCTACAATAAGTTTTAAAATTCTGCTGGCATATACAACTCCTGTACATGTCATAAGATCCTAAGTTCCTCTTGTGACTAGAACCTGACTCTACATGATAAAAGTTTACAGCTGCTTCAGAGACTGCTTGACCAAAATGTAGCTGATCTAGAAATTAATGCATTTTCCAAAATAAGTACTTTCATACAGTAGTTATAATACAACAAGAAATAATAAAATTAGATTTTGGGGTGAAGTAAAAATAAAAGTGATTTTCAAATACTTGCTTGGCTGGGAATGTCAACAGGGAAAGCCATGAATGCAAAACAATATCAGGTCATTTAATTCATTTTTTTGGTCAGTTCCCTGTGTATTATATGTAAATTCTATTGTGACAATAAAATAAAAGAAGTTAAAAATAAAAATTACTTGCACATGCTCACTGCAACAATCAATTAATATGAAAGAGAAAAAATATGGATGGATTTCATAATGACATAATGGAAATATGTTTTAAGAAACTGTACATACCTGTAAGATCAACCTATCAAAAGTATGAAGGCGTTGAACTTTGGCTGATCCTGAAACTTTTCAAAATGTGTTTTAACACAACGTTTTGCTCAAATATGTATTACTCTAGATGACTATATGAACAGCTTGCAGCTCATAAGACAATCAACGCAAAATAATACCATTTTATATATTAGATAAACAAGAAAACTAATACTCTTTAATAATTCAATATAATTTTCAGAAACTCATATTTTAAATATTGCTTGCTTCTGTTGGAGTATTTTATATCTAGGTATCCATTGGGTTAATTTGTTTTTGAAATATAGTTTTAATTTTGAATTATTGTGTTATATCTAATGGCACTATTGTTGATTTCTGTTACTTGGACCGTCTTGGAGTAGGCATGTCCTCAGAAGTTGTGGCCTGTTAATCACAACATGACGGGATAAAAGGTCATTTGGGGTATGCTTCCCCATCCGACTACATGGATTCCAAAACCCTTCAGACCTTTCTGAAAATTTTTCTTTGTTTTGTTTTTCTGGTTTTTGGACTCTCTGCACTCCTTCTGAGTTTGATTTTATCTTGGCTTAGGTTATTGACAGCTGTTCTTCTGGTTCTGGCCCTTGCTATGGTTTTCTGACTATGTCCTTGCCGTCCAGTTGCCCCCTGAAGCCTCATGTTTACTTAGCATAAAAATAACCCATGGCAATAAAGTAACATTCTGTGGTTTTCACTGATATGCTAAGAAAAGGTGCAGATACAGTAAAAAGTAGATTGTCAAGATACAATGACAATTGATCAAAGTGCCTTTGGGAGGGGAGGGGGTCCGTGAAGATTCCTGAAGATGTGTCAGTACACACTGGTATGCTAAGAAGTGTCAGGTACAGTGAAATATAAATCAATGAGATACATTGTAAGTTGACTGAAGAGTGGGTGTGTCCCCCGTGAAAATTAGCAAACAGGTGTCTGTATTCAGTGTTGATATTGGAAAAGGTGCAGATATTGTGTATTGGTGAGTACTGACCCACTTCAACCACTGAATCCAGTTTAGTTTACCTGCACTTCTATTCATGACACCAGCACTCTATACAACAATTACAAACATAGCAAAAAAAGAATGTAGTGAACACAAACAGAAAGAGAAATTAGAACTGCCAAAGATCAGATTGGCAAGAATATCACTAAAAATTCACAAGTAGGAGTTTCTTTTAGTGATTTAGAAGTAAATGAAAAGTTAAGGTGTGCATTAAGAACACTAAGAAATAAATAAAGGCAGAAAACAATAAGCAAGAACTCTCACTGCCAATTCTATGAAGTTAATATCTAGAAATTGTCAAAAAACTCATGGCGACTAGAGAAAGAATTAAATATAGTCTTGAAATGATAATTTTAAGATTATAAAGAATGAGAGATACTGGTTATAAGACACACACACAAACACTCAGAAAAAAAGCCGGACCAGATAACAAATGAATACAAAAACCCTTCTTGTGAATCTTGGAAATATATCTTGGAATATGTCAACACATATTCCTTGACAAACAGAACTGCGGATAAATAGTAGGCCTATAGGTTACAAAGTAATATGGTTGATAACAGTACTTTGGGAACCTTGAAATATGGATTTGATGATTTTGTGCAGATGTTAGCAACTGACAAGCTATGCTGATCTGAATAGGCAGTTATTTCAGTTTTTGGATGTCCTAATTCACTGTATGAGATTTTGTCGTTTATAAAACATTTTCCAGCATTTAACTTTTATTTCTTTGATCAAGCTTATGAATATGCTTAATCTTTTGTTTCTGTTTTTTCTCCTCTTCTTAAGGGCAGTTGCTGCTTTTATTTGATATAGGAACCAGTGAGTTATTTCCATGTTTTGTTATAGGTACTGCAAATCACTGAAAATCTTGTTGCCATTCCTGGGAGCAGAAGCTATTAATGTGCTTCCAAGCAACCAAGGAAAATTGTATGTTACCTTAGGTGGAACCTCATGATTCTGTGGCATATCCCAGAAGACATCATCCTCACTGGGGGACACGGGGCTCACCACCATATCCGACAAGGAACTACTGTGCTGGCTTTCTCGGCTAGATCGTAAATTGGCATTCTGCAAAATAAGTTTTTAGTTCAGAGTTGTGTTTTTTTTTTTGGAAAGCTACCTACAGAAAATTTAAATTGTCAGTAGATCTAATGATATTTTTGTGTTAATTTTAATGTTGCAAGAAAACTCCTGGACTATAACACATGGCGAGATATCATATCGGTTTAAAAACAATAATCTATCATATTAAAGTCATGTATGAGAAATGCATTAAATATTAAAAAACATGACATGACAAAGGTGGCATTCACAGTACACTTACGCACTGTTAGTAAGTGCTTGTAAAGTACTTACTCTAACAGTTAAATTTTTTTTTTTATTTTAAAATTTGTCAGTTGCAAAGTTTTGTTTGCATAAAGGTGGGGAATAGGTAGAAAAAGGAAAAATTCCAAAAGATGACCAATAAAAGAAATCCCATGCAGCACAATTAAAAACATATGTATCGTTTCAGCATCCAAGCCTACCTGTGGACATACACCTCTCTTCAGTGCTGGAGTGCAAGGACTAGAGCTGCTTCCAGAGGAAAGCCTACTTTGTAAATGCAAAGAGGATCCTTGCACAAGAAGATTCAAATTGGATAAACTGTTCTCAATTGTCTGTGTTCTTTCTTCAGCCTAAAAGACAAAAGGTAACCATGTGGTAAACAAGGTTTTGGTGAAAATATCAAAGTTGTCTGGCATCCTTTGCTTTCTGTTAACAGCCAATGTTTTTGCTTCATGAACATATGGAGTAGGTGAAATGTAAGGGTGAACTGTCATGTATCAAATTATGCTCAAAGAAGCAGTGTTTAATAGAAATGACAATTAAAGACAAGTCATTTTATGCTCTCCAACGGTGGAAGTGACTACACCCCTGTTTTCCTCTCTCTGTAACCTTTTTCACCTAGTGACAAGTTTTACACACAGGAACACCAAGACATTGTTTTTCTTTCCCATTCCAGAAAGAAAGAGGAGTAAAGGCAATATGAATTAATTTCATGCCAGGTTAACAAGTCAATATTAATGAAAGTAATCGTTACAAAAGATAAATGCTAACACTAGAGTTAAACAACATATACATTAACAAGCAGAAGAAAAGAGTACCAAAAAAGAACAGAGAATTTGTGCTGCTCAGGGGACACTAGTTACAAACTGTAAATAACTTCCTACTCCGGAAAAGCCTGCAATATTTACTAAAAATAAACAGGAAATTCGTACGAGCAATAGTCTGCAACAATGAGATGTAGAGATTTCCTCTCCTGGGCTTTTAACCCCTTCATGTATCATACATATGGGATGATACCTAAAAAACCTCCTTCAAGCAGCTAGCCAATAGCATATTTGAACTTTTATACAGTTGCTTTTACATGGATTAAGGTGGACTGCAAAATTCAAATAAAATGGCAATTGCTTTACTAGTGATATTCTCCATATATTCCAATGGACCAGCTTTCTTTTCTTCCATGTTAAATATTTTTACCTCCACTTTGAAATACTTAAGCCATACACACAAACCTTACTCTATTAATTCCACCATTTTATCCACATTACCCCAAGTTCATGATTATTTGCCTTCTGTGTTTTAAAGCAACAAAACAAGAAATTATTCCTATTGTTTGCATTTTTGTTCCCAATAATGTGGTAAATCTATCAGCTTGTACTTTAAATAAATGCCTAGGGAGAAAAAAATACTCATGATTTACATCGAGTAAACCTGGACTTACAGTCAGTAATGTTATAGTTTTTTAGTCGCTGGGAGGGTCCTATGACATAGACACAGATACATGTTTCTGTTTCTATTTCTGTTGTTTGCCTAAATATGACTAAATATCTAAGTCATAAAACAATCTTAAGTGAGTTGGCATTTTACAGGTTTATTCTAATTATTGACTAAATATCTATGCCACTAAACAATCTTAATTTATATCTGTGTGAGCTGGCATTATAGTTTATTCTAATTATTCAGTAGAGAGTAAGGATCCAAAATGAAAAATAAAACACTATTGACTATTAGGAAACACAATTAAATCACAAGGAACCAGGAGGAGTGAGCAGAGAAGAAATTCTTTAAGAATATAAAATCTACAAATGAAAAGAAAATAACAGATAAAAAAAATAAAACAAATCTTAGAAACACTTAAAAGCTGAAGCATTCGACATGTACTATAGAATCGTCTGCATATTCCAACCAAACACTTCATTCCTTGTCAAGCTCCAGGTATTTGCCAGAAGTAATGGCATGTCACATGGACTCAAGTGCCTTGTGGCTGCTTTGTACAGAAAGGAATTCTTTTACAATGTCACGAGTCATTGTGAGCATATTACAGTCCCATGCATGCAGCCACTAAAAGCACAGTGCTTTATAAATGGCTTAAGTTTAAAACCAAATCAGTTTCTTAATATAGGCCAATAAATCCACCAAATGGACACATGAAGGGGTAAATTCAAAGTCTCTGGACTTGTATTTATAATATTCTTCTCATAGATTAGAAAGACAACTTGCAGTTGACCTTGTCATGGCAGAAGAAGTTACACATGTTTAAGATCAGGAATATATTTTACAAAAATCTCACTTTCAAAGGTTTTAAACTTCAAGTGCTAAACTATAACAAAGCCATAAGAAATAGAAAATCCATAGCCTTATCATGCTGAATGAAATAAAATGGTTTAATCATGCCTGACTCAAAAGAAACAAAAAACAAAGTTCTACAAAACAGGTAATTAGAATCCAAGAAACTTTCATCTGATATAGAATAGGAGTCACTTAATAGCTCTTCCTAGATATTGAATTCCTGGTTAATGTTCTGGATTGAAACAAAATTCAGTAGTTTTTTTGTTTCTTCCTACCATTTGTTTCTGACAGGTGGGCGATTGTCCTTCAAATTGAGTTTTCAGTCTTCTTGTGTCTTCCAACTATTCCAAAAGAAGAACATGACATTTTACTAATGACTTTTACTAATTAAACACCTCAGTGTTCTATAATACTATTACCTACTTCAATACATAAAGATAAGTATCAGTAACTTACAGGTACACAAATATTTTCATGCCTCATTCATACTTTGTGTGAGCAATAATGATGATGCGGGAAAGGGAAATATTAGCTGAATGTTAAAAATAAAAAAATATATATATAAAAACATTTTTTTGGTTTCAGACTTAACAACTTCTGGAAAGTCACCAATTTATGACAGGGCACATTCACACGCAAGCCCCACGCTCACTCATAACAATCAAATTTAGAGTCACTCAAATCACTATAACCTGAACATATTTCTTTTGAATGTGTGGGAAAAAAAAACACACAAATGTGTAGAGAGTATACAAATGGCAAGCAGAAAAAAACTGGGCTGGAATTCGAACACAATCTCTTTTAAATGTGAGATAACTATGGTTTGATGCACCACCAAGATTTTTTTTTTAAGATTTTATTATTCCACTAATGAAATTATTTTCTTAGTTTCAGGAAAATAATGTGACAAGACTCTCAATCTATTCTCTGACAAGATTAAATGCCTACATCCTTGAAAGCTAAATGAATTGCATTCTGTGACCCTAGAAGCTTTTTTGAAATCAACCTTCTATTTTCCTAAGATATATCAAGATCAGAATGCCACATCCAAAGCTTTGATGAGGTCTAGGCCCTATAAATTTAATGGCAATTCCTAAGAATCAGGGATGCTGGGAGCTAATGAGATAGTGTTCCCTGCATGTAAAATGATACCGCATCAAGACAGAAGTTTTACTCTTATAAGATACTTGTCTTCCACATTTAACTCAAGCCAGATATTCTGTTGATAACATTTTCATAAACTGGGCCATTTTTATGAATAGTTTTCACACAATTTTGGTTAATGAGGTCTTGCAATATCTTTTGTTTTTGCTTCAGACATACTCAGAACAACTGTTTATTGATTTTTAGATTGTTATAAAATATGACTTACAATTTATAGAATTTCTAAAGTTTACCTTTTTAATGGAGATAAAAATGGATCAATCCTTCCAATTCCAACTTCAAAGGTGACCCAGTGAAGGTTTGCAAAAAAATGGTGCATATCCTGGCATAATTTACAGAGAACTGTATCTGGTGTTCTTTTTAGAATTCCTAGTGATAGTGCATGCTGTGCAAGATGCTATATAAAATAGGTTGAGTGAACAAGCTGATCTTTGCGATTAGTTCTGAAAGAACCCCACTATTCTATTTTAAGAGATTATGTTCCCCATTTTATTCTGTATGAGATATATGCAAATTTAGAACAAAAGTAAGAACTTAAGTTTGGAACAGACACCTGTTTCTTTTCATTTTTTTTCTGCATCTCTAGGAATCTCTGTCGTTCCTCCTCCAGGAAAGTTTTTTCATCCTTGCTTTCTTCCCCCCAGAGCATCTCTTGCAGCTCTGGCCACTGAAAGCCTGCTTCTAGATGCTGCTTACGCTGCTGTTGTGAGGAAAAATCCACAAAAGAAACAAGTATTTAGAGCTGGGTGAACCACCTAACACCTCAAAGTAGTCATATTCATGAAAATAAACAGGATACAGAATTCTGAGTATTAAAAGATCAAGAAAAAAAAGGGATGTTTTCAATTATTTGAACTCTCCAAAGTGCACCACTGGTGTTCCTCACTCCCAGTCCTCCAAGGGAGGTCTGCCAGGATGAAAAAGAGTATTTCTAATAGACCTGCATTGGATTACACAATACAGGACTGTAATGTGTAGATGATAGCTGTCACTGTTGCAGCTGACAAACAGTGTTGCAGGGACATTTACAGCACATTTCTTCAGTGTGCTCCATACACTGGTCCGATGCTGGTGATCAGTTTTACAATAGTGATATGGAAAAGGAAAAATTCACAAAGACTGAAAATTCCAACTTCACAGAAATTACATCCTTGCATCTGGGACGACAAAGCTGTAACTGCCACAATAAATTTTTTTTTTTTTCCTATTAACCATGAAGCTCAGCTTTTCCCAGAAGAGAAAAACAAAAGTTGGGTTCTTCACACCTATAATCATGGATATAAGAAGATGTGTTCTATTCAGTAATATAAACCAGCCTCTTTGTTTCTTACTCACAACATTCACTAGACCTGTTCTCATAAAATGTATAAAAATATGAAAACTCCATAAACAGTCTCTACCTAGATTTCTAGAGCCTGCTACCAGTGAGACACACGTATCTATCACATCTAATCTTATCTCATCTAAACCTTTTCTTTGATGATGTCTGGCCCCGTGTCTTCAATCATTTATAGAACAAAGTCTTACATCTTCCAGCCGCCTCCTTTGCTCCTTCTGCTGCTCAATCCGTTTCTGCCGCTCAGCCAACACCTGCTTCTTGTATCTCTCCTGATCCTTCTGCTGTTTCTGTAAGTCCAGGTGCTGGCGCTGTAACTCAGCTCGGTTCTTATTTTCTTGCTGTAGTCGTAAGAACTCCCGACGCAATGTTGACTCTCCAGGAAGGTTAACGATAGAGCTAAATGGCATAAGGGAACAACACATTCTAAGTATCTCTGACATACACAGTCAAGGTTTCCATTATGCAGTATGTCAAGCTCACTTATCCAGCTAAACATAAGGCAAGCAAATCAGCAAGCTGGAGAAACTCCTTACTGGCAAAAATACTACAAGGCTTGCCTGGGGTATGTCACACCACCTGGCTCGTAGATGATCTGTAAAGCAAAGACTGCAAATTACACTGTACTCAACTAAGGAACTGTTTAGAAGTGTTGTTGCTGCAAAGCAATAATAAGAGAGAAATACAACTAATCTTTTAATACTAGAAATAACTGCAAAGCGAAATCATCGGGGATGAATTAACATTTGTAAGTGATTAATTAATACTTAAAACTTTAACGTCAATAACAGGTTTGACCACCCTAATCCACTCTCACCTTGGAGTACTGCACCCTCCACCCATCCTTCTGCTGATACCAGCATAGGAGAGACATCCCCACCCACAATTACAGCAGCCCAGGCGAGCAGAGAACTGAGGAGACTTCGTGCCAGCAAAGCAGTGGGTCCAGATGGAGTAACTCCCCGACTGCTGAAGGCCTGTGCGCTGAAGCTGGGGAGTCCTCTACAGCACATCTTCAACCTGAGCCTGGAACAGGGAAGAGTCCTGAGGCTTTAGAAAACATCTTGCATCACCCCAGTCCCAAAGGTATCATGTCCTAGTGAGCTGAATGAGTTCCGGCCTTTTTAAGATTTTATTATTCCACTAATGAAATTATTTTCTTAGTTTCAGGAAAATAATGTGACAAGACTCCCAATCTATTTTCTGACAAGATTAAATGTCTACATCCTTGAAAGCTAAATAAATTGCATTCTGTGACCCTAGAAGCTTTTTTTCTATTTTTCTAAGATATGTCAAGATCAGACTGCTACATCCAAAGCTTTGATGAGATCTAGGCCCTATAAATTTAATGGCAATTACTAAGAATCAGGCTCTGATGTCACATGTTATGAAGACCATGGAGTGGCTGCTGCTTCACCACCTGAGGCCACAGGTCCGCCACGCCCTTGACCCTTTGCTGTTTGCATACCAGGAGAAGGTGCGAGCGGAGGATGCTATCATCTATATGCTACACCGATCCCTCTCCCACTTGGACAGAGGCAGTGGTGCTGTAAGAATTATTTCTGGACTTCTCTAGCGCCTTCAACACCATCCAACCTCTGCTCCTTAGGGACAAGCTGACAGAGATGGGAGTAGATTCATACCTGGTAGCAAGGATTGTGGACTATCTTAAAGGCAGACCTCAGTATCTGCGTCTCGGGAACTGCAGGTCTGACATTGTGGTCAGCAGCACAGGAGCGCCGCAGGGGACTGTACTTTCTCCGGTCCTGTTCAGCCTATATACATCAGACTTCCAATACAACTCGGAGTCTTGCCACGTGCAAAATTTTACATACCACACTGCTATAGTGGCCTGCATCAGGAGTGGGCAGGAGGAGGAGTATAGGAAACTAATAAAAGACTTTGTTAAATGGTGCGACTCAAACCACCTCCAGCTGAACTCCAGCAAAACCAAGAAGCTGGTGGTGGATTTTAGGAGATCCAGGCCCCTCCTGGACCCCGTGATTATCAGAGGTGACTGTGTGCAGAGGGTACAGACCTATAAATACCTGGGAGTGCAGCTGGATGATAAATTGGACTGGACTGCCAATACTGATGCTCTGTGCAAGGGAGGACAGAGCCAACTATACTTCCTTAGAAGACTGGCGTCCTTCAACATCTGCAATAAGATGCTGCAGATGTTCTATCAGATGGTTGTGGCGAGTGCCCTCTTTTACGCGGTGGTGTGTTGGGGAGGCAGCATAAAGAATAGGGACACCTTACACCTGGACAAACTGGTGAGGAAAGCAAGCTCTATGGTAGGCATGGAGCTGGACAGTTTGACATCCGTTGCAGAGCAACGGGCACTGAGCAGGCTCCTGTCAATCATGGAGAATCCACTGCATCCACAGAACAGGATCATCTCCAAACAGAAGAGCAGTTTCAGCAACAGACTGCTGTCACTGCCCTGCTCCACTTACAGACTGAGGAGATCGTTCCTCCTTCCCTTCACTATGCGACACTTCAATTCCACCCGTAAACGTTAACATTATACAAAGTTATTGTCTGTTATAGCTGCATTTTTATCAATCTTTAATTTAATATTGTTTTTTATCAGTATGGTGCTGCTGGAGTATGTGGTTTTCTCCTTGGGATTAATAAAGTATCTATCTATCTATCTATCTATCTATCTATCTATCTATCTATCTATCTATCTATCTATCTATCTAAATTGTTAATTTAACATTGCTGATTTCACTGTGTGAAGAGTGGCACGATTTCTCAGCTAGGCAGGAAGAAATTCTGAATTTAATGCCAATACAGTGCATGGGAGACATTTTTAAAAATCAGAAAAAGATCAGAACAGCCTAAATCTCCAAAACAAGACCAAAGCTTTTTAAAGTATAAAAACATAAGAACATTTTGTATCTTAACTGGAAATCTTGTTTGTACCTCACGTTTCCAAAATATTCTGAACTTTAAATTTATAAGAACCAATAAATTACATAGAAGAAAGGTAAACTGTAATTTATTTTATTCCAGTCAGATCAGGATCTACTAGGTGTCACCCCCAAACAAAGCTAATAAAGGATTAAACATTAGAACGCCTGATAAATAAGCAAAGAAAGTTTATATTCTAATAAAACCTCAGTAGGGAACATTCCCATAACATGAGGAGTAACATAATCCCCTAGCTTTATGGACAAAAAGTAAACAAAGTTCCTTTATATTTCAGTAATTGTTCAAATAAAGACAAATAATTTTTTAAGGAATTTTAGGTTAACAGTGAGTTTTGAGTGAGCCAGAATTTGGTTTGGAATAGATCTGAATTGTTCTCATATGAAGTAATGGGAACAATCTTTACAGTACAAAAACTCCTACCATCCTTATAGACTGGTAAGAATGAATTACCCAGGTAGTTTAATTTCAGATATGGATAAATTCAGAGTATTGTTGAGGGTATAGAATAAAAGTGAAGTCCAAGGAGGAATGCAACTCATAAAATTGCAAATGAAAATCATTGGTAACAACACGCATTACACAAATACATACATCACTGCTTCTTCAAAAATATCCTAAATTTAAACTCCAACCATATAAAGTGAACAGACAAAGTGCTTGTCAATACTAGAAATGAAAAGAAAGGTCTCTATAGGAGGACCCTTTGTTACCATATTTGACTCTAACATTTGTTATCCCTCTCTTGTGAATTTGTGCATTTCTGAAATCTTTTGACATTTCTGTCATTATTTTGGTTGTGATGAGATGACAAGGAACATTCTCCTTATCACAATAGGTACACAGAAAATGAATAGCATGCTCTTGATTTTTGAAAGCTTACACCTGGTACAGATATAAGTAAATTAACTTGAGCTTGTGACAGCAAAAAGAACATATTCCTCACTTGACAAATGCATTTATGTGTCTATAACTAAGTATGAACATGTAACATCTATCTATCTATCTATTGTGGTGGACGGCTGGGACACCCCTTTGACACTGGGGAGCAGCCATTGGATGCACAGTACGTCTCCCAGAACACATGGTGGCAGCCCTCCTGAGTTACATCAGGGCCAAAGGCGTGGGACCAGGGCTCAGACCTGTTGGGCTCCATGGCCACCACCCGAAGGAACTGCACTGCTTAACGAGCCCGTGTGGGCTGGAATGCAGCCACACCCGGAAGTGCAGCCTAATTAGGCCAATTACCACCTGGAGCACTTCCGGGAGGGCTATAAAAGGAGCCTGCGGCCACTACTTAGGGCACCAGAAATGGGAGGAGGACAACGACGATGATGACGACGATGACGAAGAAGGAGAAGATGAAGAAGAAGAAAAGAGCTTTGAGTCACAGCATAAAGTTTTAGTATTCTCACTCCCATGTCTGTGCAACAAAGCATGTACAAGCTAACTGTGAAATAATGTTAAAATTCCAAAACTGAAATGCCAAATGAAAAATGGATATAAAATTAAGCAACCCCACAGAAGCCCTAAACACACTTGTCTGTGTTGCATTACATCTTTTACAATGATATATAAGAATTTGTTTTATTTCTATAATCCTTGTGCTTTTTAAATTGTAAAATTTTATTTCTTAAAGACTAGTGTTTTTACTTTACTTTGTGTGGTGAACGGCCGGGACACCCTTATGATGGAAGAACCTGGGGAGAGGACATATCCAGAGCAATACCTATTTCGAAACATGAGAGTGCAATCCCATTGGACTACAACAGGGCCTATGTTTGGAGCTTAGAAGCTCAACCCTGGTAGGACCTGTGGTCACCTCCAGGGGGTGCCTGGACAGATCTGGAGCCCTTCTGCCACTACCAAAGTACTGCCGGAAGAGGGTCCGAGAGCACCTGGAGCACTTCCAGGTCCACTATAAAGGATGCTGCCTCACTCCGTTCGAGGAGCCAGAGTCGGGAGGAGGAAGACAAAGGTTGCTAGGAGAGGAGTGGAAGCCGCAGAAAAGAGAAGGAGAGAGAGAGAAGGGACTGAGCAGTATTGCTGGGACTATGTTATAGCTGTGAGGAATGGGGAAGATATTTTCCCTCAAGGGAAAAAAGAAATAAAATGTGTGGTCGTTTTGCACTTGTGTGTTACTGTGCCTGTCTTTGTCCAGATTTGGGGAGCTGTACGGCCCCGATATACCACACAATATAAGTCTAACCCTAACCCAGAAAACCTCATCTACATAGAAAAGAAAGGAAAATAAAGTGGGAGCCTTACCATACCACCTAATTAACTGTTGAAACAAGTAGAGCCGATAATTAATTAATTGACTAAGAAACACAAATCAATTCATTCCTCTTCCTCCACATTTTTGTACCACAGCACCTCCACAGAACAGGCAATCCACCTGAAGCTAAGCATGTTTGGACCTGGCCAGTACCTGAATGGGAAATCCTCTAGGAAATGTTGGATTGATGCTGTAAGAAGTGTTGATGAGGCCAAAAGGAGGTGCTTACCAATGCTGTAAAAATAAATACTGACATCCACTGAATGACACGTTAAACCGTAGTGCTAACTTTTGGTGATCATATTGAAAAGAGTAAGATATACTCCAATGTCTTGGCTAAATTGCCCATCATGACCTCATCTATTTTGGCCCCCTAGTCATACCCTGTCTCTAACTGGTTATCTCTCTCACCCCTTTACCACCAACCACTTTACATATAAAGCGCTTTGAGTAGGTTAGAAAAGCCCTATATAAATGCAGTTAATTAATTATTATTATTACTTAGAACACCACATTACTATACATGAATTCAAAAAGACACGCATGCTGATTTTTTATCTATAAATTGTTGCAATCTATTTTTAGAAACCATAAAATGATTTGACTAATAGCATCTTAAAAATTAAACTGCTACTACTAATAATACCTTGGTTCTCCATCTTCTTCATTCACTTCTTCCGTCTCTTCCTCACTTCCACTATACTCATATTCAGTCTCCTCTGCAAGAAAAGGAAAACCAATAAAAAAAACCTTTATATAGTCAAGGTGATCACTATTTTGAAATCCCCCTAAATGATTTAAAAACACATGGTTTTAAAGATGTCTGTCTAATTTTTAAAGGCACCTGGAAAACACGTAACTCTGATTTTTTTTTTAATTCAAAAGCAACTCAGCAAAATGGTAAAAAAGCAAACATGTACCTGTTTTATGAGTCTGCACTATGCCACTGTATTCACTTACAGGGATAACAGTTTGTATAATATTCAAGTGTTCTGTGGTTAGGTTTACTGTTTTTATTTATTTATGAAATAAAATTCAGGTTCATAATGGAGTCTTAGACAGAAGTTATAGCAGTATTATAGAAAAAAATGTACAAAGGAACACCAAAGATGGGGTATCCATAAAAACTTAAATATCCTAGTTCTCCCTTTAATCAAATGAAATGTAAAGGTAGTACTGAAAACTCTCAACTTCATAATAAAGAATTATACCCATGCTATTCCCACAAGTACATGCCACACAGAAGGCATGTAACAAACCATCTCGTAGATTTCAGTGTCAAATTTCTAAAAAGTGATGTGTTGACCAAACTAAACTAGATCTCCTTAGGTCTCAGAATTTGTCCTCATTTTTTTCTGAGATGTTCTATTAAAACTGTTCTTTCCTAACAAATATACAGACGCACATAATTCCAGGTCAGATAATTAGATGATGGCTACCCTTTAATTAAATGCTGACTAAGATAAACAGAAATCAGAAACTCTGAGTGGGCTAAAATTATTTAATTTCTATGCTTGGAAAAGTGTGAAAACAATAGGCACCTTTCTGATTACCAGAATTAAACACAACCCACACTGCCATTAACCCGAGAAATTTCAAACATGAGTCACGCTATCTCATTGTTATGCACATGTCATTAATGGCAGCTCTAGAGACCAGGGGCCTCATGTATAAACGGTGCATACGCACAAAAATGTTAAGTATGAACGTTTCCACGCTCAAATTGCGATGTATAAAACCTAAACTTGGCATAAAGCCACGCACATTTCCACGGTAGCTCATACCCTGGCATATGCAAGTTCTGCTCTCGGATTTGCAGAGTGGCGGCACCCAGCATCAAAGCAGTGTTACTGTTCCAGTGTGGTTTCCCTTTCGTTTTTAGATCCACATCCCTGACGCGGCTTTATAAATACACTGAAATTAACCGCATATTGTTAATTAGTTTAATGCATCTGATTTTAATTAACCTGCAACAAAATAATGGTCAACAGAGTGATCAAACTATTCTAAATACCATAGCTGCTTTAGTGTTGTTACTCCCACTGCACCTTCTTCTTCTTCTTTCAGCTGCTCTCGTTAGGGGTTGCCACAGCGGATCACCTTTTACTCTCTACATTACTCTCACTGCACCACTCAGAGTATTTATATCACTGTATCTGAGTGGGGAATCACAGCTGTACAGCAGCTGATAAGAAAGAGAATTATCGGTATATAGCATCAAGCACACGCTGCCTCCGCCATGCTGTCTATTGAACTGTTCTCATACGGTAAATGCTTCAGAGCCTTTTCTCGCAGTTCAGAAACAGTTTCATCCCAAGAACTATAAACGCACTCAATCAGTCCATCAAGTGCTCCTTGTAGAACTGTTTGTACTTATAAGTACAATTACCTCACTGTAAACTTGCGATACGATTATAATATTGCACAACCTGAGCCACTTTATAAAGCACGTATTTACATATGATGAGAATATCATTTTTAAGATGAAATGCAGCATAACAAAACTTTAACTTAATTTAAATAATCGTTATAAATAGACATGGGAGGACATAGTGTCACAGAGCTAGCAAGGACCTGGCATTCCGTTCATGAATGGTTCCTGCCTCGCGCTGTATTCTTGCTGGGACTGGCGTGACACTGGATGGATATAATAATTTAACATGTACTACGAAGATATTTCAATATTCCTTAAAAGATTTTAAGAATCTGCGTTCTAAGCTTACAGATGGCTTAACGTCTATTACAGAGCTGATTGTGTGGTGATTGGGTATTTGGAGAAAGAAAAGTAAGGACAGGAATTGGGGGTTAGTATGTTTGAAAGACACAGTACTGCTGCAATAAATTATTTCATCAAAGGTAGCACACGGCGCAGCAAGCATTTTGCGTGAGACATGAACAATCACTGTGCCACCGTGTTCCCATGTTTAATAACATGCTTTAACTCCTATTATCATGAAAATGATATCAAGTATACATCTCAGGATTTTAGTTATTCAGAGAGCTGTAATATCACTAATGTAATGGATTCTGTGTCCTGTTGGAGGAAGAGAAAGCCGGTTTAAGAACCACGTAGTGTTTCACACACATAGAGCACATAGAAGATCAAATACAAAATAAAGCATTTAACGTGCTACTTTAGTTACAATGGGATTTGAGAAACTAGCAAAGTAAACGATTTGAAGATGAAGTTTACAATGTTCTACTTTAATGACAAAATAAACTATGTGATTAAAATGGAAATTTAGAGATTAAAGTTGACATTTCATGCTTTTTTCCCACTGTGTGACTATTTTTTTTTCTCTGTACCCTAATAAGCTTTCATATGACACTCAGACGGTGGGCTACGACTCGCCTTTTCACAGCGACTTTGATATTTGACAACTTCTTTTTTATTTTCGGCACGGTGCAACTTTGTGAACTTGAGCTTTCGAGTTTCTCCGACACTCTATGTCACTCGATCAACTTCCTTTTATTGTTTATACCACTGTTTAAACCAACAAATAGTACATTTTTCCTTGCCTCCACTTGGTATTCGCTGAAATTCTTCTATTTCCCCCCCGTGGTTTTGCCATTGTCTTTTCACAGAACACTGAGCTTAAGGGATATTTATATTGATTTGCATATTCAAAGAGGCGTAATTCTGGGAGGAGACAGGGCGGGACAGCAGGCACGTGCATGTGTGTTACTTTTCACGCTGACCGAGATTTATGTAGCAGAACGTGGAAGTTGGCGTTCGCACAGATTTATGCACCTGGATTTTTTGCGCGTAAGCACATTTCTGCTTTTGTCCGTATGCCATGTTAGAGTGTGAATTCTACACACTGCATTAAGCATGAGGCCCCAAAGCTGGAGTGTTACCATGAAGGCTGTTGAAAGTGTTTAAAATGCAAAGTGGGATAGATAGAGTTTATGCATTTTACTTCCTGAATCCTAACATTCAGAATTAGCTCATGTTTTTATGTAGTGTTACACAGAATTATCTATTATTTTAAATACAAAGACAAGTTAATCAGTAATGAAGATCCTGTCATCTACACATTAAAAGCAAAATGTGCAAGGACTAACTTACCCTTATCACCTTTCTTCTTTTTTGTTCTGTCCATGTGGTCCTTGAGCATGATTCGTATCTGTCGGTCATTTTGCAGGTCTTTAACAAAGGAGTGACGCAGGAGGGTTTCGGTAGATGGACGATGAATATAATTTTTCACTAGACAACTTTCAACAAATGTAAGAAAACGCTTGGACCTAGGTGAAAAAACAAATCACAATCAGACATACTAATCAAGTCATAACAGCTGATGAAATACAACACACATTCATTCATTATGATAATGACAATTTCACAAGGATCACAAAAATTAGGGTAATAAGCATGAAAATCAGCAAAAATAAACACCTTAAATAACTGCACAACAATAAGAAGCACAAGGGAGATGTGCATCTGACGCAGATAAACCAAAGAGTGACTTCAAAACATGTTCCCACAACTCCAATTGCATAGTTTATAGGGTTGAACCCATAGCCAAATAATCATATGAGGCAGAGCCAAGTTTACACAAAATGTAATGTGCTTCAAGAAAGAGAAACTCGCTCAAGTCTTTCATAATATACTACCTTTAATAATGAAAAGAAAAAAGACAAAAAATCTTCACCCATAATATATTCATTTGATGTTACTCCAGGATTAATTGTGGGATTTGACATGGTTCATGAGCCAAAAAGTAGCACTGCAAGTATCAACACAGTAAAAAAGGTTATGATAAAACATATACATACTAGGAATTTTTTCCTTTCAGGAAAACAGACCTATTTACTGGAGAAATACTGAAACACTGTATAGCCTGCAACCTTGGGGACAGAGTCTGCTGCTTCACTGACACACAGATCTTACAGCTACTGACACATTTCCAAAATCAGTTCAAGGCAACAACAGATGCAACATGAGTTCAGTGAAGCCTAAATTAATCTGAAATCTGTGCATGCAAGATGGAATGAAGCAAAATATGAAGGTCAAACTGGAAGAATGTAAAACAGGCAGCCTGATTGCACTGTGCAATCAAAATCTACAAGGACTGTGAATCTGCACTTGCAGACACCTTTGTGTCTGACACTCTCTTTATGATTGTATTATAATGAAACCTTTCAAAAGTACAGTAGCTTTACTCTATGAGTGGGTGAGGCCAAACGTCTATCAATAAATACACTTGCAGTGTCACAGTTCTAAATTCTAAGTGTTCATTTTCCTAGGCAAACACAACCAAAGATGGAAATAACAGGCATTAATTTCAGAAATCAGTATCCAGATATAAACATCTGATCCTGTTTTAAAGCTTTCTCAATCAAAGAAAGGATAAGAACAAGTATTTTAGACATGCAGTATTTTAAACATTTGGTTTACTAAGGGTCATTATTACTGTTAGTTAAGGATGCATCTCTCTGTGTGTGTTTCTGCACTCTGACAACTTTGTGCATCGCATGAAGAAATCTGAGAAAGCACCTATGCCAGCAACAGGACCAATCATAGCCAGCCAGGATATAACAATTATCAATAAAACATGTTACTTTTGAATCACTGATTGTCCTAACATGCATATACTTGGGTTGCATGAGGAAACCAAAAACTCTTATGAAAATCTGCACAAATACAAGAATGACATGCAGACTCCATACAGAATCCAAGCTGTAAACTAAACACAGGTTACTGGAGCTGTGAGGTAACAGCACTAACTACTGTCCCACTGGTGTTGCCCAGGTACATTTGTGTAATGTATTAAGGTAAAGAAGTAAATATTTAGTTTTGTAAATGCTGATCCTTTTGTCATTGGTGACTAAGATGCTAGTATTCCACCTGAAATTTACACTGCCTCTCTGATAACTATTAATTTCCATGTTCTCATTAGTTTAGAATTTGTTCTTTTGGTATATAATTGGATTCCATTATTTCAGAAACTCTTTAATTCCTTGGTGGGTTAGAACCATGAATGATGTTCTGTTGTATTTCTTAGTTTAGTCTGGTTTTACACATATATATTGTAAATATATTTAATACTGGGATTGGCTCCAGCAGACCCCCATGACCCTATGTTAGGATATAGCAGGTTGGATAATGTATGGATCGATGGATGGATGGATTAATAAATGGATGGTTTGTTGAATAACAGAACAAAAGGACCTTGGAGAGTATTTACAGTACTGAGGGTAGAAGGGATTTGGGTACACTGACATTGCGGCAGGTCTCTGCATTATTAATTATTAACTCATTCAACACTGATTTAAAATTGTCACAAATCAAGAAACAGTAAAAGTTATTAACACCATCCTCAGTCATTGCCATTTACCATATTTTGTTCAACAACTCAGCATACACTAATTTCGTTTCATTCCTTTGTAATCATGGCTTACCTCTATTACACTTAGTAATGATAGACAGGTGTATAAAAGTGTTGACTTTTTCAAAAATATAAGGTTTTGCATTGTTTCATCAGTTCTTTTCAGAGTTCACTGTCATATGTACACAGTGTAATGAAATTCCTGTCTGCATGTTTGACCAACATGTAGAAGGCTGTCACTGTCCCTGCCAGGCGGCCTGAATCTTGCTCTGCTCTGTATAATATACTGACACATCACAAAATAATAGGTAGTGGTGAGCAAAACAGCACAGTTTCCTTTTGCATACAATTTAGCAACATATACGCTAAACTTTAGTTTACATGTGATTTCTGCACCAAGAAACTCAATAAAATGGGTGTTTTGGAGTTTTACAAGTTTTTTTGATGGGCTGAAAGAAAGGAACAATAGTCCTTAAGGATTCAGCAACATTGTAAACCGTCTATAGCTATATATTACTCAAAACAAAGGGTTTAGATTAAAATATAAACGGGAATAAAACTGTCTTTAGGAAAATTAAATTTGCCTGAACAAATCTTACAATGTGACAAAAAAAAAACATACTCTTAAAAAAAAAAGTAATTCTGCGAGACAATGAAATTGTTATCCAGATTAGTTGAGAAGAAAACTCTGTATTTGTGGTCTTCGATGAGATCCCACTTTGGTTGGTGCAAAACTTTGAGCATGCTGATCAAGATGTTCAACTATCAGTTTCCAGTGCACTCTGAATGAGAATTGTAGTGGAAATGATGGGTAACCTTTCTTCTGTAAAACCTCTCTCCCTGATATCTTAAATGGCCTGACCCAATACCAATTCACAAGAAAATTTCAAGAAAATCAGTTTAGTTGTTTTTGCATGACTGTCAAACAAAAAAATAGATTATGACTTTACTAACATAAACTACAAATAAAGTAAAATTCCATTACAAAAAATATCTTTACAACGAAATTTTCATTACAACAAAGTATTTTTATGGTCCCGACAGTTTCCCCATATGACGGAAGTCTATATAAATCTCGTTACTATGAAGTACATTCTGCAGATACCTTCATTACAATGAAGTGCACAAAAGACCTTGAAATGCCTGAATGAATTTTCCACAGAGCAGTTAGTTCTGTGGCTGCAGCTCAGTTGTGCACAACGATCCCCAAACAGAAACACTGTAACTATTTTTCTTTCTTCAAACTTTCCTTGTACTGTTTTTTTTTTTTGCCTTTTTTGTTTCCTGTGGTTTTCAGTGATACTTCTTGCTTATTGCTTGTCAACATTTGAAAAACATCCATTGGAATTTAACTCATTGGCACCCTCCTATAGAAACGGCAGACACGAATAAATGATAACAGTTCATATTAGAAAGAAAAAAAAACTAAATTTTTGCAGCTCTCGATTGTGACAAAAAGAAAAAAGACATTGTCAGTGAATTCGGAATTTCGCCATCGACACTGTCAACTTTCTTGAAAGACTGAGCAAAAAAAGAATAAAAATCTCAAGTTGCAAACGTATGTGAACTGCTGCATTTGAAGATGTCAAAAAAGCCGTTTTTATGTGGTTCAGTGATGCACGTTCAAAAACATAATGCAGCACTCATACAAGAAAATGTGACGTTTGTAAACTCTCTTGAGACCTCCCCTAACTAGACAGCATGCCGAAGAGCGTCACGAACTGTGATCTCCGTGTCTGTGGAAGACAGTTTATCAGTTACCGGGGCAAACAGCAGGCTCACAGCTATGCTGTGTCTCTCCAGCAAAGCAAACAGAAAAGATCTCGATGGGAAGTACATTGTTAAATGCAGATAACAGGATTACTTGGTCACTGACCTAGCCACGACCCTGCCTGACTGCTGTGTCTGTGTATAGCAGAATGGCATACCCCGCTACAATAAATAACTTTGCCATTCCTGTTTTAAGCTGAATAAAGCTTTTTTTGCTGAAGTACTGAGACTAAGCCTCGTGTTTTAAGGTGGAAGAGGGACTTATAGCGTGACCCGATCTTTTATGATTTGCTTGTGTGGCGCTTCACTGAAGCACTGTGAGCCTGCTGTTGCCCTGCCCCAGCAACGGACAAACATTCTTCCACAGATACTGCAATCACGGTTCAGGACGCACTTCAGCAAGTCGTTCCCATTGGGTGGGGAGTGGGAGGGATCCCAAAAGTGTTCAGAAACCTCATAATATTAAGAAGAAGAAAAGGATGATTCGGTTTCTGATTGATAACCGTGCTGCACACAACATGCTTCTACATTTAGATAATGTTTGCATTTAATTCCTCCCACCCAATTGCGCGGCAGTGCTTCAGCCACTGGACCTAGGCATCGTTCGCACCCTGAAAGTGTATCATGGCAAGGAAATGCTGAGAAAAATTCTCGTCAGCATAACTTGTAGGCAGGAGGAGATTAAAATTAACGCGAAAGAAGCTATTGAAGTGATTACAAACACCTGGACACAAGTTAAAGAAAGCATTATAGTGACAAATACAGAATCTCTCTACAACGTAATTTTCGTTACAACAAAATATTTTTTAGGTCCCTGGGAGTTCATTGTAACGGAATTTTACCCGTATCTTCACAGACAACAACTGACACTGGAATGTCACAAAGCTTTGTATACAGGAGTACTTTAGAAAACTTTAAATTTTTAGCTCAACCATATCTGGAAAACATTACATGAATAATGTATGGATTGACAAGCTATGTTGGGTTCAATGGCCCGTCCTTGTCAAAATGTTTTTATGCTCTTTTCAAACATTTATATCTAAAATCAAGCATATAACAACATTTATGTTTTGTTGAATCCATACCCTGACAAATTCAGGTTTGTCTCAAAGGTAAATACGGACCAACATGCTATTAGTGTACCTACTAAAGTAGCCACTATAAAATTCAAGTCAAGTCTATAATTAATACACATTTTGAAATAACAATGTATCCAACAGAGAATTATCTAGTTCATCGTGAAGAGCAGCTGGAAAATAAATTTTGCCATATATCAAAATTAACTTGATATAACACATGATCTTACCATTTTTTGGATTTCAGTTTTGGAGGAGGATTTCTGGGAATTAAGAAAAGAGCTCTCATGGGGTGCATATCACAAAGAGCTGCAAAGAAAATTAAAATTCACACTTAATGAGACAATATTTCAGTGGGAACTCAGCATACTTATTTTGTAATAGTGTGTTTGTGAAAATGGTACTGTTCAATAACATCAACAAAGGCAGGCATAACAAAGAAGACTTTTATTATAGCCATACCACATATCTTGTGTACGGAGATACTGATACCAGAGTTGTAAGATAAAGCAGAGCCTTCATATGCAGAATAAACATGACAGGGGAAGGCTCAAAAACAAGCAATTGATTTATTTATATACACTGAAGATAACCTTGTGCTATTTCATTCTGCTACAGTAGTAGGAGTCATGAAACATTAATAATTTGCAAAAGTATCAAATTTACACTGGCACAACTATTTGCTGGACTTTTGGATTCTTAAAACTGTTCTAAACAGAAAGGAATCAGTCAGCATGAAGAGAAAGGATACCACTACTACTTTTGATATATAAATCCATGTTTGAAGAATGCAGTATATTTACTCTTAGACAAGGATATGCACTATCTACTTTTTCTACTTGCTCCATGTTGACTCCGACTGAATTAAACAATAGCATTTGTTGTGATTGGACTACTGTTTCATTATTCAACTTTGTGACATAAACTTTATGCAGAACTCATGTCATGCAAAAGAGTAAAGGGTTCATATGGTCTCAACAATCAAAACAACTAAAACCTTCTATAAAGCATTCCAAATACTATACAGCCTTGGGAAAGTTCTCCACCTCTAAGCAGTGATCCCACTTTAACTAGTGTAAATCACTAGGCTGTAAACCTAGCATATATTCTGTATTTTATTTTTCACTGGGTACTTACTGCATTGGCTTAATCTTTATTTAATAACAGTATTAACTAACTACAGGTAGACCATCACTATGAAATATTCTATATAAAATAAACTTCAAGAATCTAAAAAGTTGTAATTAGAATTACTAAACTAAATGTAAGGCACATTCAAAAAGTTCTAAAGTTTTTAGATGATGAGAAGTTACAACCAGAATTTTAAGACTCATTAATGAATAATTATTTTATATAACACATTTAACAGTAGTGGCATCACATATGGAATTGAGTCCTGCTTTGTTCCAAGTACTGCCAGGACAAGCTCTACAACTGAACTATGACAAATAAGTCTAATTATGAACTGATGGATCTTCAACTAAAATCCCTATCACAGGTCATTTTGAAGTTAATACATAAGAATGTTGTACAAAACAATTCAAACTAACCTGGAAGACTATTCCAACAATGAATTGCATTTAAAAGATATACAGTATAAGAGACAAAGTAAATAGCAGTGACACACTGTGACCCTGGAAAGTGCCTACAAATATAGTAACAGCAAATCAAAATAAAAATGATGAAATGTACATGTGATTAGAATGACTGCAAAGCTGCCTGAAAGTAATATCAGCTCCATTACTAAAGGTAGTGTAAATTAAGTTTTAACAGAAATACCTAAAGGAACAGCAGATCTTACTGTAGTGATGAGCAAAATGATTAGCACAGAATTGAATTTGTAGAGGAACTCTGTTTTACTTTGCAATAAAATTTGTGACACAGATGCTGTTTCTACAGAAATGTGTGATATTGACACAAGAAGAAAGAGGTTCTATTGGCAGACATTTTAATGTATTAATTACACATGCATTTGGTTGTTCAACACTCAAATAAAGATCTCTAGTAAAAAAAAAAACCAAAAAAAAAACTCCTTTTCTGTTATGTGCAGACATTTTGTTGAATCGTTAACCATGTGTTGTGGTTGTTCTGGTAGAACTTACTACACTGCTCACTTTGACAGTTATGATGACAGTCTTGGTGACCACAGTTCTAATGATGCATTACAAACAGATGCATGTAGTTAGGTTTCCCATGGAGAAAACACAATAATCTGCACAATGGTGCATTTTGGCATGTCTATGTGGGGAAAGTATGCATTAAGTCACATTTTTTAAAAACACACTGTTCACTTTGATAACGACATGAACAAGAGGCCTAAGCAGAATTGATTTTACTGGTGTGCAACAAATTACACGCATTACAAAAAAAGTTAAGCCCCACAAAAAACTCTTTAAAGTGAGTTTTTTGTTGGCTTTGAACTTGTGAAATCATCTGTGAAATGAAATTTAGTGTTAGATTAACAAAGCAGTAGGTAAATTGAAACTTATTTGTTTCACTCATCACTTTCAGTAATACTACTTTGAGCTTAAAAAAAACACGAAGGACAGAGAGCTAAAATTGGATATTCTAATAACTGAATGAAGTTACGATGCAGTGAAGATCTGTGCTTCCAACCTTAGAATACTCTTTTGAGTGTAACTCTGATGTTGAGGACAGACAGCTGTTTTCAGTATGTCAACAGCAAAATTACACTTAATCAGGCAACGTGACCAGGCCTTAAATGATTTTTAGCTCTAATGTATATTATCTGTAATTCAAAAAATCACAGAAATTCTTATTTTTAAAATATTTATACAACAATCAATTTGCATTAAATATACTCAAGATAAAGACATCTTTAAGCGTAATGAACATTATACAATGAAATCCTACAACTCAAAAGATTCTACAGAGGCACACTTACGAGGTGCTCCTTCTGCCATTTCTAGAGCAGTAATACCCAGGGACCACAAGTCACTCTGCAAGAAGAAAAGAAGAAAAAAAAGTGAAGGGCTTAAAATATGGCCAAATACATTAAAGAGAGTCACCTTATAGCTTGATACTCCAAATTCATCCCCAGAATTTAATGATAACTGCTTACATTTTCTTAAACATAATAATTTCAAACAATTTATTTGATAAAAAAAGAGATCTTGCTACTGCATTCACTCTACAGAGTCACAGAATGACAGGACTATGTGTCTTAGAAAGATGTGTATTGCTGTAACAGCTGTAAGAAGAAAGTCATCTGTCCATCCATCCATACATAATTTTATCGAACTTTTATGACATGTTGAATTAATGTTAATTTAGAACATGGATTTTTATTTCAGTGACAACTTTATAATTTGTAAATGGCACTTTAACTTGCCAAAACTAAGAATGAGACAATGATGCAAGTGACCAAGAACCAGTTATTCCTCTACACCTGTGATCAGTTAGTATTTACCAAAAAAAAAAGTTAAATGTTAATCAACAATTTCAAAACATACATACTACTAACTGCATAAAACACATCTCTGTTAAAATGAAAGCTAGATAGATAGATAGATAGATAGATAGATAGATAGATAGATAGATAGATAGATAGATAGATAGATAGATAGATAGATAGATACTTTATTAATCCCAAGGGGAAATTCACATAATCCAGCAGCAGTATACTGATACAAAGAAACAATATTAAATTAAATAGTAATAAAAATGAAAAGAATTAAAATAAAATTAAAAAAAGCTAGGCATTACTGAATGATATGTGGATTAAAATTTTGCAATTGAAAAAGTTTCCATAGGAGGAATTACATGGACTTTGTTTCTTTATATGTATAGTCATGTTGAACAGACTGATATACTAAAGTTATATTGCTGAAATTTAGGTTTAACAATTTGACTTTGCATTCTTGTTTGATGTGATTGAGGTTTCAACAATAAAAGGTCAATTTAAAATCCATTTGAACGAGGGTGTTCACTATCACCTGATAATTACATAAGCCATCTGTGATACTGCCTCTGCTGCATCAAAGTCCTCTACAGAGAATGAAGACAATCTGAAAATAGCTACAGCTGAAAGAATCTAGGCTGTAGACTTTGTGTAGTACTAGTACTGCCTGTGCTTCTGCTTATGGCATTAGATATTTAAATTATATCGAATAAGAGAAATGTTTGCTTGCACTGCTAATCTACCTGTGGTTTCTCCCAGGAAACTTCATTAGCTCATTATTTAATTCCAGACCAGGAAAGGTGAGAGGAGGTTCCTCCTGTGCATAATGTCATCTTGGGTGAAACAGAGCTATATTATTACGGGTGTACTTTTGTGACTGGAGCCTCAACTGCCTAGTGGGCATGCTGATGATCTTTGAGTCTGGTAGGCAGAAATATGAACATAGAGGTGAATAAGCATATAATACAGCAGTTTGTAGTATATGTTTACACATACGAAAATGTAAGGTTTAGGGCCAATTTAAAAAGAAAAGTATTTTCAACGATACTACCCTGATGCTAAAGCATGAGCATCGAAACATAAAGAATAATAGGAAATGGTGTCCCTTAGCAATTTTAATGTAATGTGACCTAATCCGTTTCTCCTATCCTGTTCAATTCAATTGTAAAACACTAGCATCCCATATTCAATATGCATTTCAAAATTCTAACCAAAAGCCTTCTGTACCACTTACTCTGTAGTCATAGGTGGAATCAGGATTCTCATCACAAGCAATGACCTCAGGAGCCATCCAGTATGGTGTACCAATGAAAGTGTTCCTCCGACCAATGGTCTGATCAAGCTGTGCGCTGACTCCAAAGTCAACTGTGGTGATAGGATTGAAAATCAGTCAACAGTGGTAACTGCTTGAAATCATTCAGGAAGATTTAAACCCAGCACTACATGAATGTTATTATCTTGTTACTGGTAAAATGATAGTACATCTTGGAAAACTGCTATCTGGTATTCAATGTACTGGATTTTAACTTTTATTTTTAATACTTCCCATGTCCCAATATAATCATTACTGGTTTGAAGATGCTGGCTAATCTTTACCTCAGGCCATCCTTGAAACATCTTTTACATCTCAAGTATATAATACTTATTGCTTGAAAAAAATACAGACAGCACCTTAACAGTTCTCACTAACAGGGATAAATTGGTTTGGTGATATCTTTGGTTTCAAACTGTAATAAAATAATGTTTTGTAAAGGGTAAGGCTGTTCACATTCTTTGTACTTTATAAAAGCCCTACATCTTTACATGACACCTTTAATTTATGAACACTTGCCAAAGCTATTATCATAAAGTAAAATGACAAAATGTATAATTCTGTTTAACAGGAAACTTAACCTTGATACCACTGGACACATGGTAATCCAGTATTTCAAATTCAGGTAAACAGACAGACCTGCTGTCAGGAGCAAGAGGAGAGGTCAACCAGGGTGATTTATTTATTTAATAAACAGTCAAGAAATGACTAATGAACATACTCCGATCCCCACATCTCCCCTCATTCTGAGTATGGAAAGCATTTAGATCAAGCCTATGAAAAAAACAACATGTAATTTGGGAAAGAGAAATGCTCTGAATATACTGTAGGAAGCATAACATATGTGTCATTATGGCTATTATAAATTTAGCAGACACCTTCATGTAACTAACATTTTATGTAGAAATCTGTTAAATGAAGTATGTAAAGATAACGCATTAAAAACTAAGGTAATAATGGATCGCCATTGCCTTAGATTTGGGTGTTCTCTATAATGTGTTATGCCAGTAGGCTGACCTTTTACCTTTGTGAATTTTTCCTGTTCTTAAACAGACACTATGGAGTATTGTATTAGACAATCTTGCAGCCCAACAAAATTCTAATTAAATGTGGATTTTCTGCAGAAAAGGTCTTTATCACATCTTTTTGTGGCACAGTTCATATAAATATTAAAATGAGGGACATTCAATGTTACAAATATTTTTTGGAGTGTAAAATTAAAACATATTACAGTATAAAGGGAATATTTTACTATGGAGGTATTATTCTTTCTTAAAAACAATATTTATATGAAATAATACTGCTCTTCTTTACTTTCTTATTCTGATATAACTTGATTTGAACTATTTAATTGGCAGTTACACTATGGTGTGGTTAATGAGATTATGTTTCATATAAAAAACTCATTATTACAATATTAACAAATCAAATTTAACTCCTACTATTATGTCATCATGTTATACTACTGGTACAATTTGGTTATACCGTGAAAAAAATAAAAATGAATAGTATTAATTAGTACAATATGATTCTTACTTTCATTTCCCACAGACTAGCAGCAGAAGTAAAGCACAAAGAGCAGAAAATGAATACAACACTGACGATGAGTACAACACCAGGTGACACACACACACATGCTATATGTACAGTATATAACAGATAACCTCATGCAGTAGTTAGTACAAGCGTCTTTATAGTATCCACTTGACTCAGGCATAAAACCTGTGCCACAATCTAGTTTTATTTTAATAAAATTTGCTTCAGATTAATGTAAGGGTCTACTTTGAACTAGGGAAATGCACCGAACAGGTCCTAAAATAAGTTGATACCTGGATCAAAATAAGGAAAGTACAAGGAAATGCCTTGAGAGATACAATGTGCAATCCTTGGAATGAAAAACATGCCTTTAAAATGTTGAAAGGTAGAAACAAAACTGTGGAAGTTTTTTTTTTCAGACATTGACAACCATTCAAGAAATGAATGTTATGAGGATGAAAAATTACAAAGAACTTTTAAATTTTGTAATTTACTTTCAAGACATTTTGTCAAAGTGGAAACTTTTTCAAGATGTGTTTTATTTGTGGTTCAGGGGCAAAAAGAAGTTCCTGACAGTACTGCTGAAGTATCTTTATCTGTCACATATTATTACTGAATGTACACCACAACTAGCATAGTTAAAAATAAAATGATCAGCAATGGACTTTATTCGCCTTATTTCAGGAGATTGTGTAAGGTGTAATGGTAAAAGTGTAATCTGGAACAATGATAAGAACTAAACTGACATTATGTAACATTTTTATATCTAAACTGCAACCCTAAAGTGATGGCATAGAAACAAGTAAAGAAGACCTGGAAGGAGGCAGAACTCCACAAAACCTGACTGAAGCCTAAACTATTTTTGTTTTAATTTTTTTAATATCAATATTTTTCATGGTTTAATTTAAAAAAGACAACAAGACAGCGATGATGGCACACTTATATCTTTTATCCCAAAAGTTGCACATTGCCACAAGGAAACAAATAGAGAGGCACAACTTACCAAGTTTCACTTCTGCATTTTCTGTCAGCAAGACATTCTGGCCTTTGATATCTCGGTGGATCACATGATGTGAGTGAAGATGTGACAGTCCCTGTTTGAAAAAATGTCAGCTTTTAGCAGATATTCTACAGTACATTTTTTCCTTACATTTCTATGTTTAAGTAAGTAGTAAATTGGTTATGATGAATTTTACTTGACTTTACTTCTGGATAACTGAACACATAAACTGTGTCTCTTTTAATGCAAAGTATCTATCTATCTATCTATCTATCTATCTATCAAATAAGGGCATAACTTCAAAATGCTTCACCAAAAGTAAGTCTTACACACTGTACATTTCAAAAATAGGAGCTTAATTGCTAAGTATTTCAATTCCTGGCAGCATACACAATTATTTGTTTTTCTTAATGTCAATCAGGAGTGAGATTAATGGTCAAAACGCTGCAGCTAGCATAAGAATTATGTATGTAAATAACAGATTTGTAAATGTCAGCCAGTTCGTGACTAGTTCATGACTGCTAACTAGTTTAACTTCTTATCATTCTGATTCTGGGTGGGGAATTGTTTAGTGGAATTTGCACAGAGGGGTTCCCATCACATGCTTTAATCATTTACATTTAACCAGAATGATTTTCTTTAGCATTACTAGGCTTTCACAGTTTGTATGTTTTATCTATTTATTGTTTTTTTGAAAACTGAGGTTGACACGGAGGCTCAGTAATTTAATGAATTATGGCAAAGCACAATATTATGATGGGATATCTACCTGATTTAAAGATCTCTTGAGATATTTAAACATATCTCTAATATTATATCATATCTTTAAATATATCACTAAATAAACTATAATTCTTTTCAAGATTTTTTTAAATCATTTAAAGGTATCTTTAAAAATACTTAATCAATTTGAACAAATTTGGTAGGGATGTTACTATGCATCATTTTGTTATATCTTCAACCAAATAAGAGAGTTTCTATTTATTGGGGTGCTGTGATTTCACATCCAGTACCGGTAATTGCCTATGCAGAGTCCGTAATTAAAATTGGCACCAGTTCATCAATTCAATATTATTCAAGAATTAATGGTATAGTAATCTTTTAGTTAACACTCAAACAGATATCCAAAGGAAAATGCATTTTGATTTACATGTATGTTTTGCATTGGTTACTGGAAACTCTTTTTATATTTTATTTCACCAGAAAACTTTGCAATTTGGAGATGCACACTTAGAAAATGAATATTGTGGCAATAACACTGACTATGGATGTAAAACAGTTTTAAAATTTGTTTAAGATTGGACTCTCCTCTCCTGTTTTCAAGCAAATCGTACCTTATTCTTTCAGTGCTCCCTTCCTTTTGTCAATTCTCTGTATACTACTGCACTGTCAGTATGTACATTTAGGCATATAGCCACAATATATTCTGAAAGCATTATAAGATGATTTATACCACAAAATCTAACCGCTTTAACACAATATCAGATAAGCTCATTCTGTAATTGCCTAAACTATTCTTTTCTTTGCTTTTTTACATATAAGATCATCTAAACAAATTTATTATTTTCTCTTAATAAATGTGTTAATTGTTTGTCATACGTTTGCTGCATGACTATTAAACATGCTATTTTAATAGGTATCTAACACAAAATTTCATCTCTTAATAGTGGTCAATAGTGAACTATTACTCAACCCGCCATATCCTAACTACAGGGTCACGGGGGTCTGCTGGATGCCAATCCCAGCCAGCAAAGGGTGCAAAGCAGGAAACAAACCCTGTGCTGGGCACACACTCACACACCAGGGCCAATTTAGAATCGCCAATTCACCTAACCTGCATGTCTTTGGACTGTGGGAGGAAACCAGAGTACCCGGAGGAAACCCACACAGACACAGGGAGAACATGCAAACTCCATGCAGGAAGAACCTGGGAAGCAAACCCGGGTCTCCTAACTGCAAGGCAGCAGCACTACTACTGCGCCACCATGCCGCCCAATAGTGAACATAACAAATGATTTGCTTCCAAGTCACAAATTAGGGTTAGTTATTATTGGAGTGGAAAGTCTCCCATCAGTCACTTTGCACTGAACACTACTTCTTTCAGAAACACAAGTGGTCTAGCTAAAGAAGCCGTTGTGAAGCAGTACAGTGGATTTGATTTTTGTTTACTAAAACTTAATTTGAATAAAGGTTATCCAAATAGGGTAAGAATGGTGGTGGTACAGTAGAAAAGTTTATTTTGAATTTCATTAGATGAGTATAAGAAATAATGAATTCCTCATACAAACATACCCTCAACACCTCCCTGCAGATATAGGCAATCCAATCTTCTTTCAGGCAGTTCCCCTTGGTTTTTTTAACCAAATCTGTAACAGAGCCAGCCCCACAATACTCCATTACCAACTAGAAGAGAAAAAAAATCTTTTAGCAGTTGTACATAGTAAAAGCATATTTTGCACATCCTAGAATATAATTTTTAAATTACTTGAAAAACATCAAAATGTTAACAAAGGGTATGCTGAAATGAAATTTTGTTTCTAAACTGTTGTTATAGTAATATAAAATAATACATATAACATATATATATATATGTTATATGTATATATATATATATATATATATATATATATTTATTGGGTGGTCCAGATCTAATTATGCAATTTTCATTACGCTATAACTTATTAAGTTTAGAAAATCCCCCGAAAAATCCCGGACTATCGAGAAGTGTACGAACTGATGACATGAAGAATCGTCTTCGTGCCTAACTGGAATCGTCCCCGCATAAATCAAAGTCATCCAGATGATCTGGATCTGCATAATTAGATCTGGACCACCCTGTATATAAATAAATACACATTCATATACATATATATACACACACAGACACATATTACCTTTTTATATAATACGCTACCGTGGCTATTTGTCTGTCCAGGATTTTAAATCACCTGTAACTCACAAACCGTTTGACCTTTTGACCTGAAATTTGGTACACATATACTGTGACACTTTTGGGGTGATGATTGACCTCCAAGGTTATTCCTTTTTTCATTTTTATTTTATTTTATTGTAGAATAAACTCTCAGTGGCAGCCAGCAGGGTGGCCATGCAGCCCATGCATACAGGTGCCATTCTCATCCCTATCACCTTCGCCATCACTTCCCCTACCTCTTCATATCTTAAATCATTCTTGAGGCAGATTGAAGACTTAAGTGCCAGCATAAGTGAAAAATTAAAGAAAACATACTAAGTAATTGCAACACAAACACTGACTTAATCAGTTTTAACGCGAAAAGATGCTGACGAAAGAAGAGAAGAAGCGGGTCGCTAGGGTGGAGAAAAGATGAGCTGCTCAGGAAGCAGCAAGCACATCAACTTCTGAGCAAAGGAATGGTAAACATACAGAGAAAGAGGGTGAATACTATGAATGCTCAAGTCAAGTGTATTCACTGCACTAAAGTGCAGTGTGCTGTTACTGGTGTATATATATAAAACTCTTTTTCTAACATTAAAAAGGCCACCCCATTTTTATCACTTTGTGCAGTTAAAAATGAATGCGCTCTATTGGTTGCTCTCCTTCATGTTTGCTTTTGTCAAAGAAACAACAATATTATTAATGAGAATTCTGGCACTGAGATAGAACACACCCTGTAACAGAGTTTGACTTAAGTGGTGTGTAGTCTAGACTTGCTAAACAAAAAGGTGGCACATTAGGCACATAAGTCATAAATAAATGCAACAAACCCGTCTAGCTAAAACATAGCAATGACGGAACACTAACTCCTCAGCAGACTATTTATACTAAAAAGATTGCTGTAAGAGACCTTCAACCACTGCAGCTGCAGACAGATACATTGAGATGAAAGCTGAATGATAGAACAGAAAACATGTTCTATTTCTAAAAGCATCAGTAAAATCTCATCATGGGTCATGCTCCTGATGATCTCCATGAGATAATTCCTCCTGGCAGTTTATTTTATGTTTAAAAAAATATGTAATTTGTGATGGCAGAGTTTAGAACAACAACTGACACAAGCCTTGCCTGTTGTTTCAAAATTACTTCACAATTAACCTCATGTGTGCAGACCAAATTATAATATTGCTCCTTTAAGTGACACTCCTACACCTTCACTTTGACAGAAATTAATGAAATGTATATGTCTTCTGTGCCTATGCACATTTTTCTTATTATTAAATTATAACATATCAAAGGAAGATACTTCCTCTTCTATTTTCAAATGCAATGGCCCTTCTGCTTGTTGCATAATTCCATCTCATTTTCATTCAAGAATTATTTCACAAATTAACACAAGTTGCAATACTGTATATGCTTCTAAAGGAACTTTTACTGTAAATGAGTCAAGATTGTTAAGAGGAAGACAGATTGCACATTTCACACATGCGGAAACAGGAAAGCCTGGCATTTAAAACAAAACGAGAAGTGCTAGAAATTATTTATCACAGAGTACAGCTTTTTTTCCCCTCATCCATGCTCTGATGCTTTGGTTGTCATGTAAACTATAAAACTTTTGTGTGTGTGTGTTTAATCACTGTCTTTCTGTACTTTTTTTAGACCGACATCTTAGCCAGGAAATGTTGAACCAAAATATGTGACAAAAAACAGGTTTGCTTGCAAACTTAACAGCTGCTATCACTTTAGCAATGTATAGCTATCCTTTAGGCAAATGTCAATCTGTTTTTATGGGTTACAGAATGAAAACCTTTCTAGTGGTTACTATGAATTATAAAATAAATTGAATAGAAAATAATAGTATTAAATCAAAGAAACCGTTAAATCAAGAAAAGGACAAGTTACAGAAGATTTTGTCAAAATTTATAGAGACAACTCTGAGACATGCATCAACAGATGTCAGAAGTCTAATATACAGTAGTTTAGAACTAATCAGATAGACTTGAACACAAATGATATATATATATATATACATACAGTATATATATATATATATATATATATATATACAGTATATATATCATCCTGTTTAATAAAACCCTTGTGTGCGTCCAGTGTCCGTGTGTGTGTGTCTTCTGGTGAAGTGCGCATGCGCGGGGCCACACAGCACGTGTTCAGTCTCTTCCTGTGCATTCCCTGTGCAGATGGAGAGACAGACACACACACACAGGCGTGTTCGAGTCACGCACACATACAGGCGCGCGCGAGTCACACACACACAGGCGCGCCTCACACACACACAGGCGCCCGTCACACACACGATTCACACACACACACACACGAGTCACTCACACACAAGTACGCGCTACAGACAGACAGACAGACAGACACACACACACAGGCGTGAGACAGACAGACACATACACACAGACACAGGCGTGCGCTTAAGAGACACACACACGCGAGAGACACACACAAAGGCGCGCAAGAGAGAGACACACACACAGGTGCTTGCGTGCATTGTTGCAATGTTACTTTTCTTGGTTGTTTATTAAATTACAGATTTTTCAAATGTTCATTTTTTCCCCTGTGCTTAAAACTAATTAAAAAAAGAGTTTTTAGCGAGCGGGTCATAAGGCTATAGCGCAAATTCTTGCAGTGTTAGTTTTCTCTGTTGTTCAAGGTTTTCTTAGTGTTAGTCAATGTTTTTACATTTAGTTTACTATTACGCTGTGCTTTCTATGGTATAGTTAACTATATTTGTGCTTAAAAACTATAAAAAAAATATATATTTACATACAGTTCATACGGTCTGGAACGGAATAATTGTATTTACATACAATCCTATGGGGGAAATTACTTCGGTTCACGACCAAATCGGGTTACAACCAGAGTTTTGGAACGAATTATGGTCGTGAACCGAGGTTCCACTGTATTACTGTCAGACAAAATTACAGGCATTTCACGGAAATACAAACCAGTATTACTGAGAGAGAAAATTAAAGGCACACAATACAGTGACACATATTACAGCCACATACAAGGTCCCTTGCCATTTAATATAGACTGTTCATACAAATGTTTATGCACTACTGTTCTAGCACCCGTTATTTTAACGGGCTTAATGTCTAGTATACATATAAATGTTTAAAACTAGCTGAATACAGTTTGCACTTAAGGATTACACATTTAGGCTTTCCTTTTCTATTGTATCATTGGAAAACACTTTGCTGTAAAATAATTTTTGGTTTATGGCTATGAAAAACCTTTTCAGGATCGCAAGAGAAAATTACTTTAAAAATGTGCATAAGTGGGTAAGAAGGTTTCAAAAGTATTTGCTCTACTGAGAGAATTTTGAAGACATGAACTGAAGCAGTGCACAAGTGGCTGAACAAACAGCAGAACCCATTTTTAAAGTGTGAGGCAAGAGAGTACATTAAAAAACTGTTTATAACTCACCTTGGACAACACTGATAAACAACCTATCCACCAATTATCAACCAAAAGGCTGCTGTTATATATTCTTAAGCCAGACCTTAGCAGTCTAACAGAATTAATGGATTATGACTCTCAACAGATGTATTTTATGCTAACAACAGAGGATCCCTGTAACAAATCTCAAAGATTGAAACTGTACCATAGCTAGATGTGACAAGGTGCTGTATGATCAATAGACACAAGTACAATGAAACACAATGTGTTTTTCCTCCATGTGTACCAATGAAAATCTTTATGTGGATCCTGGCAACTCCAGGACACAGCAACACCTCCAACCCTTGAGATGATAGGAGGCAGACAAAACAATAAGTACTATTACTGCTTCTGGTTCAAAGGCTAAGTTAAGCTTTTATTTCCATTTTTAACAGAAAAGCTAAACTTGTCATATCAATGGCTGTCACCTTATAGAGCTCTTACTAGTCATCATAACATTCTTCAAGGGGCTAGTCTTGGGCTACCTGAAATCTGGACATACAATTTATCACATGACCTTCTCCTATATGCGCATCACCCAAAGTGTTCCATTTAGGATGCCATAAAATCTACTGTTCATCCTGCCCTGTCCCATCTGGATAAAAGATACATTTTTGGTAGAATGTTGTTCATACACTTCACTTCAGTCTCCAACACCATCATCTTTGAGAAGTTAATAGGGAGGTTGATTCTTTTAGGCTATAACACTTTCCTATTCAACTGGATCCAGGATTTCCTCACAGAGAGACCCCAGACAGTTTGCATTGGAAAAATCCTCTCTACTGCCATCTCTGACGTCAGCCCACTTCTGTTCACTCTCATGACTCACAACTGTACAGCTTCACATAGCTCTAACACCATGATTAGGTTTGCTGTCAACACATGGTCTCATCAGCAATGGGGATGACATCAGCTTACAGAATGAAGATATGATAATTGGAGGGCTAGTGCAAATGCAACAATCTGTTTCTTAAAATAGACCAGACAAAAGAAACGATTATTGACTTCAAAAAGTCCACGTTGTCCATACACCACTGAATATCAAAGGCTCTGCAGTGGAATTAGTCATAGCACCAAATTTTTTGGTGTGTACCCAAGAAGGCATCTACTCTACCTTTGGCAACTGAGGAAGGAAAGCCTACCTTCTCCCATTATCACTGCGCTCTAAAGGGGCATCATTTAAAGAGTTCTGACTAGCTGTATCACTTTCTGGTTTGGGAACTGCAGCGTCTCTGACAACAAGGTCCTACAATGGATAGTACACCTCCCTATCCCTAAGAGAGAAGAGACCTCCCTATCCTCTATTAAAAACTTCTTAATTAATTGTATTGCACTTATCCTTTGTTTATGTATATGTTGCACTGCAGTTATGGAGAACATATTTTTTTACCATTATATGCTGCAATACTGTGCATGGGTGGTATGACAACAAAGCCACTTAACTTAAAATGGTGTGTGGTGCACACATATACACACACATTCGTTCACAAAAGGGCTATGTGCAGAAACGCTGCTGCATAGTAGCGTGAAGGAACTGAGACACCCGTAAACCACACAGAGATTTATCCTTTGAACTGACTAACAGACTTAGAAACACACAATAGCATTTCAGATTAATTAAGATTTTAATTAGGAAAAAATAACATTTAAAAGCCAAATGAGTGTTTTCTTAGGAAACATTTTAGAAAAGAATAAAGAAAGGAAAATATAATGTATAAGTTTTGAGCCATCTTTAAAGGAAAAAGAGAGAAAAAGTCCACTTAGAGTTATATATTGCCCTCTGTACATACATGCATATATCTATCATCTATAATCACTGTGTTATGAATAAAATGTATCACTTTGTTTACTAAAGTAAGAAATTTGGATTATTTGTTAAAATAGTCTAAGATCAAAAAACATGGAAAATGTAAAGTATGTGCATTTGACAATTTAACTTTCAATTTCATTACTCCATTGATGTCCCTGTATGGATATGGAAGAGACTCACATTTGCGGGCAATTATAAACTTCAGGAGTTCATATTTGATTGACATTACACCTAACAAAAACCAATTCATGAAGTAAAAATAACAAATCAATTCTATTACAAGTTTTTTTTAAAAGAACAATTGAGAATATGATACTGTATAACAAAATTAACAAGATACTGAAAATTCCCACATGGTGTGGTATTAGTCCATTATTATGAAAATATTGCATAACTTTCAAACTGTATTGAACAACCCATCCTCCAAAATTAGGTAACTGGTGGAAAAGATTATGGCACCTAACAGGGATAACTGTATTCCCTGTCTAAGAATAAAAAGCATATGAAAGCAATTGCCAGGGAGAATAAGAAAACTAGATTGCATCTAAAAGTGGTTAAGTGAAATTTATTTTTCAAAAACATAACATTCTCAGACCCTTCTAGTCCAAATTAAGACTGTCAGGGGCTGAAGCCTATAATGAAAGCACTGGGCAAAAAGCTGGAAAGAGCCTTGGATAGGGCGCCAGTTGATTCAAATTTACACTGGGTCAATTTAGGCTTACCACCCCAAACAGCATGCTTCTGAGGATATAGGAGAAAAGCAGAATACCCCCAAAAAAACACCACATAGACAAAGTCTGAAAACGCAATTTCCAAATGAACAACAACTGGATGTTGATTCATACCCAGGATGCTGGATCTGTGAGGCAATAAGGCTTATCAATGTTGATAAAAATAGCTCCTACCAAGTGTCCATTATAATTTGCCACAAAGCAAATTAAAGATTATAAGACCAAAACGAGGAATGTTGTTATGATACAGAAATGAATGGCATGGGCCTGCTTTTTCAAATCTCAAGACTATTTCAGATAAAATGTAAAATAGAGTCAGGAAAGTCCAAAAGAAGTTCTGGAGGAAACTGTGTTCAAGTTTTCAAGAGATATTACAAATGGGAGAAGATTTTTTTATCTTCAAGAATGACAATGACCAATAAAAATTTAGCCAAAGGCCAAGCTAAAAAGTGTCAAAATCACAACAGATTGGCTACTCCATTTTTCACCAGCAAAACATTTTGTGTCTATTATTTGTCAGACTCTAGGCAGCTCCATAAAGCTACATTCTCAAAAAAGATGCAGATATATCTGGAGAACAACAAACCAATAATGGAAATGCTTTAAATTTCTTTTAAGTCATATGCTGTTTTTTGTTTCATTACTCTATTTGCCATTCCCCCAACAAAATCATAAAAATGTATTCTTTGTTAATTGGTTGACATGCCTATTCGCAGAACTGAATGTATAAGGCTGAACTGCAAATTCAAGAGCAGTAAAGATTGCTTTCTTAAATATTAACAGAATACTATCCTCTTGTTCTTGCTCACACCACTGAACCGATTATACATATTTAAAAAATGACATCTCACATCTCTATTAGACAACTACAAAATATAACAAGGCTTGCAAGGCTCTGTTGTACTTTCTTTTTATTAGTACTTCGACTTCAGTGACGATTATAGACTTACCCAAAGCTGATGATGCTCATTTGCCAGGCTCTTCTTGACAAATGCACCATAGTAAGTAGCAATGTTTCTGTGATGAGAATACTTCTTTAGCATGTTGATTTCCATTTTGATTTCATCTTCTTCATCCTGTCAGAAAACATGTTACATGCTCATGAAATGCTCATTGCCACTGGCAGTATGCAGTATATTTCAAACAATTTTGGTAGTGACTTTACATAACATCTTTCAACTATGACAACTATTATAAAGTATTATTTAAAAACAATTAAGACTATTAAAAAATGGTAACATGTCAAAACTGAGCATAGCACCAAAATAAGCTGGGGCTTCCTCAACGTGAATGACTCAAAAGACAAACAGAACTCCTGATACTTTTATACTGACATACTACACATACTGCAGGAGAATGTCCATTATGTTTCTAAAGTACAGTACCTTTTAATGAAACACTCGGACATTCACATGCTTTCATACACCATCTTCATTAGTTAAAATTACTTAAGTTAGCTAATTCTTGCTTTATATAGAATCTCGTTTAACATGCAGTAGCTAGTGGAATTAAATATGATTACCTCAACATCCTGAAACAGTAATCGAAGTAAATTAAGCATTGAAAATTGATGCAAACAACTTCTACTGGTGTCACGTTTGACTTGACTTATATATTCTTTGTCAGTATAAAAGCAGAGATGGAACCAACTAATGCAGCATGTACAATCTCTGACTCCCTTCAATTCCAATTTTGGATTAAACAAGTTCAGTAAATAGACAGAAAAAAGGTGCATTGTCAGTACAAAATACAGTGGTGTGAAAAACTATTTGCCCCTTCCTGATTTCTTATTCTTTTGCATGTTTGTCACACAAAATGTTTCTGATCATCAAACACATTTAACCATTAGTCAAATATAACACAAGTAAACACAAAATGCAGTTTTTAAATGATGGTTTTTATTATTTAGGGAGAAAAAAAAATCCAAACCTACATGGCCCTTTGTGAAAAAGTAATTGCCCCCTGAACCCAATAACTGGTTGGGCCACCCTTAGCAGCAATAACTGCAATCAAGCATTTGCGATAACTTGCAATGAGTCTTTTACAGCGCTCTGGAGGAATTTTGGCCCACTCATCTTTGCAGAATTTTTGTAATTCAGCTTTTTTTGAGGGTTTTCTAGCATGAACTGCCTTTTTAAGGTCATGCCATAGCATCTCAATTGGATTCAGGTCAGGACTTTGACTAGACCACTCCAAAGTCTTCATTTTGTTTTTCTTCAGCCATTCAAAGGTGGATTTGCTGGTGTGTTTTGGGTCATTGTCCAGTTGCAGCACTAAAGATCGCTTCAGCTTGAGTTGACGAACAGATGGCCGGACATTCTCCTTCAGGATTTTTTGGTAGACAGTGGAATTCATGGTTCCATCTATCACAGCAAGCCTTCCAGGTCCTGAAGCAGCAGAACAACCCCAGACCATCACACTACCACCACCATATTTTACTGTTGGTATGATGTTCTTTTTTTGAAATGCTGTGTTCCTTTTACGGCAGATGTAACGGACATTTGCCTTCCAAAAAGTTCAACATTTGTCTCATCAGTCCACAAGGTATTTTCCCAAAAGTCTTGGCAATCATTGAGATGTTTCTTAGCAAAATTGAGACGAGCCCTAATGTTCTTTTTGCTTAACAGTGGTTTGCGTCTTGGAAATCTGCCATGCAGGCCGTTTTTGCCCAGTCTTTTTCTTATGGTGGAGTCGTGAACACTGACCTTAATTGAGGCAAGTGATGCCTGCAGTTCTTTAGACGTTGTCCTGGGGTCTTTGTGACCTCTTGGATGAGTCGTCTGCGCTCTTGGGGTAATTTTGGTCGGCCGGCCACTCCTGGGAAGGTTCACCACTGTTCCATGTTTTTGCCATTTGTGGATAATGGCTCTCACTGTGGTTCGCTGGAGTCCCAAAGCTTTAGAAATGGCTTTATAACCTTTACCAGACTGATAGATCTCAATTACTTCAGTTCTCATTTGTTCCTGAATTTCTTTGGATCTTGGCATGATGTCTAGCTTTTGAGGTGCTTTTGGTCTACTTCTCTGTGTCAGGCAGCTCCTATTTAAGTGATTTCTTGATTGAAACAGGTGTGGCAGTAATCAGGCCTGGGGGTGGCTACGGAAATTGAACTCAGGTGTGATACACCACAGTTAGGTTATTTTTAACAAGGGGCAATTACTTTTTCACATAGGGCCATGTAGGTTTGGATTTTTTTTCTCCCTAAATAATAAAAACCATCATTTAAAAACTGCATTTTGTGTTTACTTGTGTTATATTTGACTAATGGTTAAATGTGTTTGATGATCAGAAACATTTTGTGTGACAAACATGCAAAAGAATAAGAAATCAGGAAGGGGGCAAATAGTTTTTCACACCACTGTAGATGTATACTGGACAGAGTAATCAGATTTTTAAGGTAATCTGGTTAGAGTCTATGATTGTTCTATATTTTCAATAAACAGATGTAAAAACTTAAGCAACCACAAAGTTTCATTAAATGCAGTGATTTTAAATATTGAAACCAATCAAGGAATGAATGTATAGGAAATAATAAAATAAAACAACAAAGAAAGCATGGAATCATTTTTGGAACACATTTATCATTAAAAAAGGAGGCCTGATGACGTCCCGTAGAGGTCTGTATTAACAGTAGCCGATCTTCTAAGAATAACTTCAAAAAGAACATAGTTCTAATTTTTTTGTATCAGAACAATTTAAAAATTGCATTTAGAGATAATAATTACAAGAAGATGATAAGACCTTTTTAAACACAATCTTGGTATTACAGTGGAAAATATTAAGTAATATACATTTTTTTTAGTGTTTTCACAGTATATTATTATACCTGCTATATTATTCCTAATTTTTGAATAAGCTGTGTTGTATTAATATGTTTTGTTTCCAAATAAAATTATTTATATTACATCATTAATTTATCATTTTGTTTCCGTGTCAAATTCAACATTGTCTTTCCTTGATCCTTCTTTCTCCTAAATTTAATTCTGTGAAGTTAAAGTTATATTGCCTGATTTAAATCCCTTACTTTCTTATGTTCTTCAGATTTGTTGAAAAGTTGTGCCCAAAACACCCCTATCTTCTATAATGCTGCTCTACCTATTGGTGGCAAACCTAGCTCTTTTCTACCCTGGGCAAATGAATGCATCATGACTCTTGGTTACATTCACAAGAGCTCTATGCTCTAAACCAAGAATTCCCAAACTTTTTTCGGCAGCAGACCTCTTTACCAAAAACTTTTAAAACCATTGACCCGCTAGACCCGCTTAATATGTAAAGCACTTTGAGCTACTGTTTGTATGAAAATGTGCTATATAAATAAATGTTGTTGTTGTTGTAGTCACATGCAACGGTTTTTCATGTCCGCACCTGCTTTAATACGTTCGATAAGACAATGCACAGACATGTTTGTGCTACGTGTATTTTCATGCATTCTTACGTGTGATTCTTTTAATGACACATTTTACCTTTTCGTTCGCAAGTTTGGTATGTAATGTGTTTTTATCAAAAAAGTGTTGTTTTGAATTTCTTTACTTCTTAATTAGGTACCTATTGGAATCATAAATATTTTGAAGTAATTCAAAAGTATATTTATGCTGTTGTCGACCCCTAAATCTTTTTATTTAAACTATCGACCCCTAGAAAGTTCAAATCGACCCCAAGGGGGTCCATATCAACCACTTTGGGAACTCTTGATCTAAACCTTCCAATTAGTGATCAAAGTTTTCTGTCCTTCCTTCACCCTTCTCTGCAACTAGTTCAGTCTATAAAGCAAATGATATTCCAAAGTGCTCTTCATTCTCTTCCAACCGCCTCTATAACTTTTTATGCGACTATCTCCATACTTAAAGCCAGTGGCATCCATATACTGTACGTGCCTTTACATAAGATGTAAACTAGACCTTTACCTTTACTGTTAATCTCACAGCATGACCTCCTCAACCTTATTATCTGGAACTCCATGTTATACTTAACAACATCTCTGCATCCTCTAAAAACACAAACCATTATCATGTTCGGTTTAAATTTGAACATTGCTTATACTGTAGTTCTCAAAAATGTTTGTGCCTTAAATGTCTCTCATACACTACTTCTTATGTTTAAAGATTGTCCTCAAATTCCTGCCTTTTGGTCTACTGTCTCTGATTGTCTCCCTTCTATTCGCTCTCTCTGTTAACACTGCATTTTTGCCTCATACATTACATTTCCTGGAGCTTTATGCTTTTGACATCTTCTTTATCCAGCAGAACCTATATTGTCAGGGTTCAATTTCTGCTAAATTAGTTTGTTAATTCTGGAAATCTCCCGATTCTCTCTAGATCAAAGAATTGTCTTGCTCCAATCCTGAAAGATGGCAATCTGCTGTGCAATTGGTTGGAGGATGGTTGGCCAATGTTTGCCTTCATATTTCCAGTCTTAATTTGTTCCTTTTGTTGTGTCTCTTACTTGCTTTTGGGCTTGTAATGCATGTGTTATATCTCTAGGTCTGTATGAACCTTAATGAATTTAGATGCTCTCAGTACCTCTTTGGATGAGTTTGTTTCACAACTTATCTTGCTTGTTAATTTTAATTTTCGACTTACATCCATTTTCAATGATCTTGTTTTCTTGTTTAACTTCAAGAAAAAATTGATCATATAAAAATCTTGTTTGGAGGTCAAAGTAATGGAAAATTCGTAATTGATATATGCATAATTTGCTCATTAAATGTCAGTGACTGCTGTGCAGAATCTTTCACTCTCAGAGACTAAGACATAGTATTGCTTTCTTCTTTGCATATATTAATGTTTCTCAAAGTTGTATGATCTGACCTCACTTTATGTTTCAATCTACATGATTTTCCTATTAGTGGCATGCGACAGAGTGCTTGTTTAGTAGCTATCAAATCTGTGCACAATATAATTAAATATTAGATGTGCAGGAAGCCCACCTGGCATTGTGCAAATATATAAGCCCCAGCCAGGTAGACCCATCTGGAAGAGATTTATTTGTTTAATTTGTTACATCCGGTGTCAAGATACAATGAACTACAGTAATTTAAACAACAAACATAAATGAGATTAGGGAAATGTTTGTAAGCATGTAGGCAAGCACTACAGGCTTGACTATCTGGGTTCTAGCATTTAATTCAATGTAAACACATATACACTGTATATACAATATCAGCTGTTTGTCAATATATTACCACAGTTCACTTCAACTCCCTGCTCAAATCAAGACAGACATAAAAAGTAAACCACAAACAAGGGAAAGGATAGCTATAGGTACTTGAGACCCAATTCTGGTCTTTCGAGAAAAAATAGTAGTGTGCCAGAGTAGACACACACAGGAAGGACACTGGATACTCTAGACAACCATGTTCAGCCCAGTTTGGTCAGAGAAAAGAGGCCTAGTCATTTGACTCTCAAAGGAATGTAAAAGAGGATTGGGAATGCTAGAAATGCAGTTTGTCTCTGTTGATGCTAAGGATGGAACATGAAGTAAGAAACTGACCCCCACAACTGAGTAGTTATATAAGTTACATGTATATAACAGGGTTAAATAAGGTGATGAAACAAATGAGAGGGCAGTTCACCTATGGTGTCAGCCATGGACAGAATTTTGCCTGAAATGCTGATCCTGGGGACACCCTACTCTTTTAACTAGGAAATACAGTTTGTATTTAACTGGCCCACAAGGTATTTTGTTATTTTATAAAAGAGCTCAGTCTGTTTCTGTTTTCTATAGAGGTGTATCTGCTGCAGAATAATATAAACCAGCACAGAAAATATATGAAACATGTGGCATTCATTGGTTATCCACTAGCATCTATACACAGTCAAATTAAAACAGCAAGCTTCTGAAATGAAACTTGGCTAAAAGCCCTGCACCCAATAACATGTTATTTGCTTCGCTACCCAAGCTTCCAAACATGTGGAAGTCACTCAAGTCATCTCTTACATTAGTAAATACTTCTCCCACTTAATAAAATGAAGACAGGAGGAACACAGGTGTTATTCAGGTTGACTGTAAAAAAAAAAAAAAACAGAAACACATTCCCTTCCCAGAATTATGTATTGTCTTAGAGGTAAAAGGCCTCTAAATCTAAACAGTGGGAGCATGAAAACATAAGGCCTGCATTCATTTTTTCACAAAATTGACCAATGACGTCACACGTGATGAAGACCATGGAGCGGCTGCTGCTTTACCACCTGAGGCCACAGGTCCGTCACGCCCTCAACCCTCTGCAGTTTGCATACCAGGAGAAGGTGGGAGCGGAGGTGCCATCATCTATTTGCTACACCGATCCCTCTCCCACTTGGACAGAGGCAGTGGTGCTGTAAGAATTATGTTTCTGGACTTCTCTAGCACCTTCAACACCATCCAACCTCTGCTCCTTAGGGATAAGCTGACATAGATGGGAGTAGATTCACACCTGGTGGCATGGATCGTGGACTATCTTACAGACAGACCTCAGTATGTGCGTCTAGGGAACTACAGGTCTGACATTGTCCTCAGCAACACAGGAGCACCGCAGGGGACTGTACTTTCTCCGGTCCTGTTCAGCCTATATACATCGGACTTCCAATACAACTCGGAGTCCTGCCATGTGCAAAAGTTCGCTGACGACACTGCTATCATGGGCTGCATCAAGAGTGGGCAGGAGGAGGAGTATAGGAACCTAATCAAGGACTTTGTTAAATAGTGTGACTCAAACCACTTACATCTGAACACCAGAAAAACCAAGGAGCTGGTGGTGGATTTTAGGAGGCCCAGACCCCTCCTGGACCCCGTGATCATCAGAGGTGACTGTGTGCAGAGGGTACAGACCTATAAATACCTGGTAGTGCAGCTGGATGATAAATTGGACTGGACTGCCAATAATGATGCTCTTTGCAAGAGAGGACAGAGCCGACTATACTTCCTTAGAAGACTGGCATCCTTTAACATCTTCAAAAAGATGCTTCACATGTTCAATCAAACGGTTTTGGCGAGCACCCTATTTTACGTGGTGGTGTAATGGGGAGGCAGCATAAAGAAGAAGGACGCCTCACACCTGGACAAACTGGTGAAGAAGGCAGGCTCTATTGTAGTCATGGAGCTGAACAGGTTGACATCCATGTCAGAATAAACGGGCGCTGAGCAGGCTCCTGTCAATCATGGAGAATCCACTGCATCCACTGAACAGTGTCATCACCAGACAGAAGAGCAGCTTCAACGAAAGACTGCTGTCACTGTCCTGCTCCACTGATAGACTGATCGTTCCTCCCCAACACTATGCGACTCTTCAATTCCACCAAGGGGTGTAAATGTTAACATTATACAAAGTTATTGCATTTTTATCGCTCTTTAATTTAATATTGTTTTTTTATCAGTATGCTGCTGCTGGAGTATCTATTTGATAAAAATATCCGAAGAGCAAAAAAAGTCAGATTTCAGTCTCTTGCAGGTCAACATAGCTATTAAATAGGCTTACTAAATAAGGTCATGAAATTTTTGTACTAGTGGTGAAAAAACAAAGATTTGTACAACGATTAACTTTATCACCGTGAAAAACTATTGTCGAATTAAGTACTCCACGATGGTGCAATCACTGAAGGTTGCTATGTAAAACAAATAATAATTTTAGTAAGATTGGGTTATTTACAATTTATTTGGAACCCGCACCTGTAATGAACATGTAAGTTAGTTATAAGGCACCAATTGTAGAGAAGTTCTTGACACATATCTCAACAGATGACTGGTCTGGCTTTAAAGTGCTATGATTAGTACTTGTGTATATTTTAGGATACTAAGCTTTACTGAAGGTGAAGTTAATCAGTGAAGAGGAAATAGTTAATTACTTTTTATCTCTTCTTCAGAGTTGTCATAGTACTTCAAATTTAAACATCACATTCAAACCATGGTTGTCTGCATTTATAATCCTTCCTCAAATATCACACCAGAGGCAAGATATAAAAAGATTTGAATCTGCCAGTGTTACATGTTTATGTAACCAGGCTGGTTAATATTGTATGCTAAAATTTACACAGTACTAGGAGAGAAGTCTGTGGAGATTTGTACAGGTTACACCTTAGCCATTTGTCAGGTGGCGGTATGGTTATTCAACACTCAAGTGCTCAAAGTTAGGGCTGAGTTTGAGGTATTCAATAGTATAAGAACACTTTGTAAAATAATATGCTGCCATGGCAGGAATATGTTTGACAAGCACAGTACATAAATGACTGCTTTGGACAAATGCACATCTCCACTGTTTTAAACTTGTTTAGAGAAAGGAAATCAAAGTATTTAGCATTACTCATTAATTTCATTCAGCAAATTTCAAACTTACAAAGAAAATGAAAAATTGAATTACATTCATATAAATAGGTAGCAGGTGGACGACAAAAAAGAGATAGGAAGAGATTTAAAAAATCATGTGAGGAACAGAACCAAAGCAACAAGAAAGTGAGAATTAGGATTTTAATTTAGAATTTAGAGAAACTGATGCAGGGGATACAGTAAAAACTGAGAAGAGCATATAAGCAGCACTTGAAAAAAGAACCTAATAAGATATACTGTAGTACATGAAGGAAGTGAAAAAGACACAAAAGGGAAATAGAGACAGGAACATAAAGAAAAACCCACCTCGGTGACTTCCATCACCTTAATTGCTGCCAGCTGACCTGTCTTAACATGTCGTCCCTGTGAAGACAAAAAAAAGATCATGTCAGTACGTATGTAAAAAACACCGAGAGTCAAAGAGCCCATGAAACTTTAACTTCATTGACATAATTAATAGCTTAGCATTATAAAAAAGATCACTATTAAAGGAACCATTTGCAGGGCCATGAAAGAGTGGTTGGCATCCAAAACTATTATTTAACAATATTTAAGACAAATTACATGGGGTTTGCACTTTGTGAGCATACGATTGGATAACTTGACATGTTGATTATGTGACATGAGCAACTTGAGATTTCTTTCACTGGTGTTTTTCATATTGTTTGCTGTTGTCTAGTGTTGGTGGCTATAGGGTCTTTTTCTGTCAGAAACTTTATTATGGCCTTTCACCACAAGATTAAAATTTTCCTTTAATGGAGATATGGAAGTTTCTCAACTATCTGCTCCAAGATCCAGAAGTAAATTCAATGAATTTATATGTAAGAAATTTTGAAACAAGTGTCCCAAAAGTGTTGCATAAAAAGATGCCAATGTCCTCTGCTGAATAAAGAAAGATTAATTTTCCTAGAAACCTCATTATAAAATGGAACCTACCCAAACAGCGTGATGAAATCTAAAATATTTAGATAAAGTATCTTGTAGATATAAGTAGAAACAATCACACCAATAATGACAGTTTGTATTCCGTATTTAACTATTTCTGTCATACTTCAGAAATTGTACTTCTGTTGCTAATGTTAATAAAGTTATTGACTGATCTTTTGATCCCACTTCCTCTAGCATTGGATGAGATATTGGGACAGCTTAGCTATTAGCTAAAGTAGCACGCCTGACGGACTGACTGGTCTCTTCTCACTTGTGATATTCCTTATGTTCTAATTGCTGATATTTCCATTTTTGAAATGTAACTTTTTAATGGCTTACAATTTTCTTTCTTTCCTTTCTGGCGGCTCTGTGAGAAAATGTACGAGATGAACAAATAAAAAGTCTCAGTCAAATAAATGAAAACCCCAGGTCGTGACAATCATTGATATGTTGAAAGGTTTGGGGGCTGAATACATTATCAAATATCTCCGTTATTAAGTATCTTTTTGTTTTCAAAACACAGCAGCATGAGAAGCTATGCAGTGAAAAACAGCCCGACACACACCTTAACTGGAGATTATGGCCTGCACTAACAAACTTGTCCATGATGAATGAAAAATGACATGTGGAAAGCTAAATTTCAAATTTCAAATACCGCATGAGAATATATATTCGAAATTGCAAAGTTATTAATAAATTCAACATAAGAAAATTTAAAACAACATTTTTTTATAACAACATAGGAAAACCCATACTATTTGGATACATGGAGAAATTGAACAAAAATGCTTTCAAGATATGAACCAAAAATAACTACTTTATAGAAAAGTTTGTGATTTAGGTACCTGATGCAGAATACCATCAGCACCAGCTCAGCAAGTTATTGACAATGAGACAATTTCCCTGTTAGATAACAAAATAAGCTTTAAAGAGTATATTGTTTACACTCATTTGTAAAATTTCATGTTATGTGGAAGGATGGCCATTTAAGGACCATTGCTTTTCCGACGGATTATCTTCTCACCCAGCCATATATAAATTTGTAATGTTATTTACTGTCGATCTTCACCCCAGCATCTGCTAAAAGGGTCCTCTCGTTTCCTGGAAACCCGGGACTACTAAAGGTGTATACGCTTTTTTAGCTATTCTAGTTAAGAACACAGTCTTTCAGTTTGGTGAGGCAACTGTAAAATGAAAGGTTCTGTAATCACCTGTGAAAGTCTTTGGGATTTTTCTACAAGTTCACATTATTACTGTCAGCACTACAAAGCCAATTTAAAAGAAGCAAGGTTACTTTAAAGACTGGAACATTGCCCTTCAAAACAACGGGATTGTACGTGAAATAGTGATGTAAAAATCAAATTGGCACAAAACGTCTGTAAGAATTGGTTAAAAAAAAAAAAAAAGAGACAGAATCTGGTCACAGGATGCAAAATCAAAAATCTGAACAAACTGAAATAATTTTTGCTTCCAACCTTGTATGCCTCATTTGACTGTATCTGTTCATACATATGAGCTTCATGAAGGCCCAGACCTTTAATGCCCAAGCGTTGCCTAGTAGAGAAGGAATGTGAAAAGAATGGGGATGAAGGGTGGGTTAAAAAACAGATACAGCAATCTCAAAGTACCGGTATTTACAGTAGTACTAGGGTGTCGTACCGTGTTAGCCATTATGAATGTAGTGAAAAGTCAAGCAAAATGACACCTTTATTGGCTAACTAAAAAGATTACAATATGCAAACTTTCGAGGCAACTCAGGCCCCTTCTTCAGGCAAGATGTAATAATAATAATAATGATTACATCTTGCCTGAAGGAAGGAGCCTGAGTTGCCTTGAAAGCTTGCATATTGTAATCTTTTTAGTTAGCCAATTAAAAAGTGTCATTTTGCTTGACTTTTCACTAAAGTAATTACAGGATATTTATTATCTAGCCAAATCCTCACCTTTGTCTTATTTTGTTCATGATCCATTTTAGGATTTTTTTTTGTGGAAAATTAACAAAATATGAATATAATGCTCAGATCACTATTATATGAACATGATAACTTTGTGGTGCTCAAGATATGCATACAAAATATTATAATAAATAAAAATAACCTTCATGTTGTCTTTTTTCAAGCCTTGCTATAGGCGTAATAGTATAGTGTTCAAGTGCTGAAAAATGCATGGTACATATAATAGCTAATTTGTTAAAGTTTATTATGTTGTGCTCATGTTCATTTACATCTTCTCTGTAACTTGCAATGTACTCATTTTATAGTATTAAAAAAGAAGTATCACAGACATGTCCCAATTTAGCGCTGTAACATCTAAAGATATCTCTTAGACTCCATCAGACAGCATCAGTAAAGTGGTGGCTTCTTTTTGATCAAATTAAGCTGTTGCTTCTTGGCAAACTAACAAAATATCTTGATATGTTAGCAGTAAAAAATCCATGTGCTGCACAGGCATTTCACTGATGACTGTAAACTTAAGATAAAGCTCCTTGTAAAAGCTGATCTTTGTAAAAAGCCATTTTGTAAAATAAACAGACTTGCATGAACATGGTAGAAAAATCAAGTTAAAGTCAGCTTTGTTCTGAATGAACAGCAGGAAACAGAGCATATGTGGCACACTGAGCCTTTCACAAACTGTCCCTGTAATAATAACATTTTTTTTTGCATGCAAATAGAGGTGACCTGATTCCATTATTTCCTTCCTCTGCCACAGCACAGCTAAACACGAGGTCACATGCTGTACAATCTATGCAATAAACTACAGCAGCTGTCAAAATGCTCTACTACAGGAGTCCAGCTGATAACTGCATATGTGGTAACAGTCACTTGTTTATTTTACCATATAGTTCAAAATATAATTCATCCCCCCACTACTACAACACAGCTAAACTTCAGATCACATGCTGTACAAGGTATACAATAAACCTATGCAGCTGTCAAAATGCTCCAAGCTGATAACTGAAAATGTAGTAATTGTCACTTCAATTTTATTTATCTGTTTCTCACAGTTCGATAGCTCAAAATGTACTTTTTCATTTCTTGTTCACTTTAATTTAAGAAAACATGCATACTCTTTTACCTTCAGTCTTATTTCCAGTCCTACAAATGTGATCAGAGTTTATTGACAATGTTTGTGTATTTTCCATAACACAGCATTAGTCCCTAAACCATCATAAAATTGTCATTTCGAGTTATCCACCTACAAAATGCTGAAACCTTTTTCATAACTGCACTTAATAACACTAAGCCTGTCAAGTCATTTGCATGTGTGAGACTGTAATATTTTTCTTCAACATACCTTTTTTATTGGTTCTAGCCAGTAATTATGTACTGACTGGCAAAATGACCTCTATCCCCCTAGCAGAAGGAAATCCCTAAAACACAGAAACATCTCTGGAAATTCTCCCTCCCTGAATAAAGTTTAAAGGTTAGCACTTCCTTCCACTGCTAACCACCGGCTGAATAAGTAAGCCAGTTGATTTTCCTCTGCATGATAATGGTAAAGTTCATATTTTAATTGTAAGGTTTAGAAAACACAGTAAGTTCAACTCTCAGTTTAAAACCTGGGGAGCCACAGAGAGTTGTGCACTGGTCCAATCCTTTGAACTAGGTGTCAGGAACTGGACTCAAGAGGCATTTTTTCTGAAACTGACCCATGTTACACAAGCTTGTCATTTTCTCATATTTAAGAAGCAATTTGAGTATAGCAGGCTCTTAGAAAAGAGAGTAACCCCTTTCACAGCAGAGGGCAAAGAACAGTAAAAATAAATCATTCTCATCTAAAACACAGCTAGCATTAGGATATGAGGTTTGTTATAAAATTCATGAGACCGACTAAAAGTGTGGCATAGCGGTTAAGGCTTTGGACATCAAAACCTGTCATTGCAAGTCCTGCTACTGTCATTGTGTTTCCACATTCTAGTCACTTCTTCTACCTGTGTAACATATGGGAAAAACAAAAGAAATGCAAAGAATTGTATCTGTCAAATGTAAAAACAAAAGAAATGTAAACAACTATCTCTCAAATGTTGCAAGTCATCTTGGGTAAAAGCGTCAGTCAAGAAATAATACATGAATGCTCATGACTGAAAACATCCAAATAGCAGTAACTGATACATTAATGGACTTTACAGAAGTCAGTTTTATAAGAATGCTGCCAAGAGGGACGGACTTACGTGTATTAATACACTAAAATACAATTTATGTTTCAACACAGACGTCTTACAGGGGTTAATCCATCTTCTGTAAATGACAGAAAATTACCACTTTTTCTCAATCAATTTACACCAGTATCTTTCTTTCTGCTGAAGTGGAGAATTGGGAGAGGTAAGGGTTACTAGCTACCTGTGTATTAGGAAATATAAGTGAATTAACAGTTTATGCAATGCAAAAAACAGAAGTGCATGAGCTGTTGGTGAAATTGCAAGACCTATTCTCAAGAAGAATGAGTGATCCTAAGAAAGGCAAAGTGTGCATAGTGTTGAGAGATGTATTAAATCATCCCAAACACCCTTGCAAACCCTCAATGAAATCTATGTCTAGGTAATATGCTAGACTGCATAAAATAATAACAGGAAAAGGTCTAATTATGTTTTGAAAATACAAGCATGGCTGAAGGAAATGGCCTTTTCTCTTTCTTCCCTTGAATTTCCTGAATTCCAAGGAAGTGCAGCCTGCTGCTGGGTATGCTCTGAATGTTTCCAACCTTTGCAACATGTCAGGGGTTTAATTCATTTTTCATATTTTGTAAAAGCACCTTTAATCCAAGGAGATTCATCCTAATATATAAATTAGTCAGCCCTACATTATACAGTACATATATATGCCTGTGACAGACAGCTGTTCAGTTATGGGCTGGTTTCTGCTTTTCATTCATTGTTGCCATGTTAGTTTCCAACTAATGGTCACCATGAAGTAAAAAGCTAGCACTGAAAACAAATTCTATCCATTAGTATTAACATCCATCCATCCATCCATTATCCAACCCACTATATCCTAACTACAGGGTCACGGGGGTCTGCTGGAGCCAATCCCAGCCAACACAGGGTGCAAGGCAGGAAACAAACCCCAGGCAGGGCGCCAGCCCACCACAGTAGTATTAATATGGATTAGAAAATACAATAAATGCTTTTATAGTTCCTACATTTATCTTTTCTGGAATACTATAAAAATAATTCAAATAAACCAGATAATTAAGTAGAGTTAGATCACTGTCAAAAGCCAGTGTGTGCACAACATATAATGTAATTAGTGCACATACCTAACATATACTGAAAACATGTATACCTGATTTGTACATGCACTAGACATGCTGCAAAGGTGTAGGCCTATCATTAGTTTTAAATGTGAAATGTAGGAACCGACATAAAATATCAAAATCAATACTGATATAAAGAGGATAGATTAAATGCCTTGCTTTCTTGCAGTATTGTATTGTTTAGCCATTTATTAATTGGAGCATATTAATGCTAGGAGACAGGCATGCTCCACTAGTTCACAAAGGAGTACTGTGACTGTAACCCTAGCCCTGCTCTGTCCAGTAGCAAATTCTTACTTAACACAATTTTTTTGCCACAAATATCAAGAACACTATCTAAATTCAGATAGAAATTTGCAATATGTGTTATACACATGCAGACTGCTTATGCATTTAAAATGTATCTTGAGGGCTGACAAACAGGATCAATCCTTTTGCAATATGATTTGAGAGCATGAAGACTTTTGGCAGTAACCCTAACTTCATAACCCTATCCCATTAGCTAAGAAGAAAGTGGATGAATAAGGATAAGATGAAAATATATCACTGTTATTAATAAAGTAACTTTCACTGTGCCATACAATGTTAATATACAGTAGAATGCAAACATTCTGTAAAAATTTTAAAATTCAAATATAATTTTTTATTGACTGTTGGAACTGGGAAAATAAAAACAATCTCAATGTTCTGTGACAGCACTTACGAAAGCATAATATAATAGAACTAGCCAACCAGCGGCGTACCATACGCCGCATAATCAGGCCGGTTTTTAATGATTTTTAAGCACAGGGAGAAAATTAACATTTGAAATATCGGTAATGTAATAAATCAGCAAGAAAAGCAACATTATAACAATGCATGGAACGAACCAACACAGTAAAACAGTTTGCTATGATGCACGCGGTTGTGCGTTGTAACCGAAAACTCGGTTTTTTAAAGGCTGCTTACTTCATTGTGTTTTAAACTCAGTTGTAAAGAATTGTTTTGAGGATCCCATGGGATTCCCCTCGCAAACCGTTTAACACGCTGCATATGGCGATTCACCTCCGCGAGAAACATGCCTCTATGAACAGTCAACGTGGCTCAGAGGTGCCAGGAGTTGGTGGGCGTGGCTCCTTCTGCGTGCACCATAAATGTCTTACTTGTCGGCGGCTCAGTGAGTCCACGCCCCTTCCGGCGTGCTTTCCATGGTTGTCTTGCCTTAGTGAATTATATATATAGATGATTGGCTTCATGTTTATAGCCTGCTAAGGTTTAAAATAGGGATGCGCAGATACTGTTCTTCGGTACTCGTATCAGTCTGAATCCTCACTCCTAGGTACTTGTACTTGGCATCAACTCCATCTTTTGGTTTTTTAACAAGTACTAGATTAGAAGGGCAGCAATAGAAGGTATATACAGTCACTACATAAAAAACAAAAAGTTGTAAAACTGTAAGATGCTTGGAAGTAATCAGTAAGTCACTGGAATCTTCTTCACAACCAAGTTGGAAAAGTATGTAATAGTGGAAAAACTTAAGACAGAAGAAAAGAGGTCAGCAGTTGTGAAAAACAAATCCTATTAAACACATCACACTGCATACAAGTCAGATTTCTTTGTATTCATGCAGGTTTACAAATAAATTTAAAATTGGAATATATATGTGTGTCTGTGTATGTATATATGCACTGATTTACTGCATCTATGAATTTTGCATGTCACCCTTGGAAAGTCCAAACCCTTATATAAAATTTACTTGCACCACCTTTAATTCTTTAATTCCTTCAAAATAAGCCTTAAATGCAAACAAAGTTGCGTTTGCTTCTTGGTCAATTTTCAAAAAAAAAAAAAAATACAAAGCAATCAACACTGCATAATTTATGTGATGGCCAAATTACAAGTGGAGGTTCCTTTTTTACATAAGTTATCATTAACAATAGAAACCTCTGAAAACTCTTTACTTCAAGTTTAAGCCTTTTGGAAATTTTGAGTGGTTAGCTTGGTACGTCATTAGTAATTAAAAAATGATAAGAAAGAATAACTAAAGACCATCACAGTGACTCCTTCAGTACTTTCAAATATTTTTGTTTAAAAAGCACATAAAAACTCACAGTATCTCAATTTATATATAAGAGTCAAGCAACCTGCTCTTAAAGTCTGTGTATGTCTGACACTACTGATGCAAACACAATTGTCACTGCTTTACAACAAATAAATACTTTTTGTCAGGATAAATCTAAGAATTTCTAATAGTAGGTCAAGCTGATCAAGTAGAATAAAATGTCAGAACACTTGATCTTGGATTAAGTAACATTGCTTTTAGCTTTTGTGGAGGGCTGCATTTACACATGAACTCATATCATATATCTAGCAGCAGTGTATGAATGCATAAGTGTTACAAATGCATCATGAGCAAAATAAAAAGGCAAAAATATTGATAAATACAAAAAGCACAAAAAGTAAAGATGTTTATGTGTCTTTTTGTTATTTTTTGTATTACTGTCATTAGTGATGAGCAAACATTGAGTTTCATGTAAAGGTTTGGCAATTTTGGCAAACTCTCAAAAATGCATTAAGGTCAACAGGGAAGGAGAAACTATTTTCATAATATTCTAATTATGGTCAGACTAGCAAAATACCTGCGCTTCGCAGTGGCGAAGTACTGCCTTAAAATTTTTATTAAGAAGAAAATTAAACCTTTTTAAACTGAGGGAAAATATACCAATAATTATTTTTTAAGGATCTCTTTGTATACCACGTTGTCAGTTCGGCTCTCCGGCTGTAATATGACCAAGCTGTGCGCTGAGCTTACTCTTGAGCATGCAACGTACAGCTGGCCATGTGAACAGTAATCTTGTTTCAGATCTCAAAGTTTGGATTGCTGCTGTCATAACCGGTTTGAGTTTCACGGTTTGTTTCAATCTCGACAGTATTTGCAGGACTTGTGTTGAAGTGACATTCGGCATCTGTCAAGCGTTGTAAGCATACAATCGGTTTCATCGATAACTTCACATCCAGCTTTTGAGAGTTTAAACATTCATAAACATCAAAGTGTGCACTACTGAAATCGTCACCTGTGAATCTAAGATGTTTAAGAGGCATTGGCGGTTGTCAAAAGGTGTAAAATATTTGGCCATTTCGATACACTTGAAAGCGACAACTGAACAATTCAGCGGCAGCCATCAACTCACATGCAGAATCATAGGTGAAGGGCTTAAGCATTTCACTCTTCTAGTGCTCCTGTGTAGTATAATTATCTCCTGTACCATCATCAGTCCACACCTTGAACCTGTCCCAGTCATTTAATACATAAGACACAATGTTCCTCCGGATATCAAGAGTGAGCCTGATATGGCCGTGCAATATGTAACACAGAGAATGGAAAAGGCAGGTGCCATCTCCGGGCATGGAAACCATTTAGTAAGTGACAGTTCTTTGATCGATGGTGATCACCTCAACAGACATGTTAATGGGGGTACGGTTGGAATGATAAAGGAAATGGGTACCTGAACAATGTAAAGTAAGTCTAAAATACCTACATAATAACTATAATTGTAATAAACGAACAACAAAACAGCGGATAAGCCGTGGATTAAATAAAAAGGCTGCAGTTATCAGCAGGGAGACGTGAATCCCGTGGCGAAGCAAGGAAGGGAATATAGAGACCTGAGCAATGTAATAGTATATATATATATATCACGGATTTTTCGCTGGTTCGCGGATTTCTGTGGACAATGGGTCTTTCAATTTATGTTACATGCTTCCTCAGTTTGTTTGCCCAGTTGATTTCATAAAAGGGACGCTATTGGCGGATGGCTAAGAAGCTACCCAATCAGAGCACGTATTATATATTAAATAAAACTTCTCAATGATATACGATATGCTTCCAACGCGCTGCTTCGCACACTTAAAAGCTCTAACAGCCCGTATTGATTTTTCATTGTTTGCTTTTCTCTGTCTCTCTCACTCTCTCTGAGAAATACAGGCAGATACTTATCCATCATGCAATACCATCAGGGAGGCATATGATTGGGCCCATTATCTGCTCCTGACGGAGGGGCTGTTTGCACAGTGGCTGTTTGCTTAGGAAATATGGACGCGCCTGTAAAAAAATGCTGAAAGGCTACCTTCACATTGATCCCTTCATTGCGCTACTTTAAAAAGCGCAACAGCCCTATTGATTTTTGATTGTTTACTTTACTCTCTCTCTCTGAAATTCTCTGCTCCTGAAGAGGAAGATATGTTTGCATTCTTTTAATTGTGAGAAAGAACTGTCATCTCTGTCTTGTCATGGAGCACAGTTTAAATTTTTGACTAAAGGGTGTTATTTCATGTCTAGAGGGCTCTAATAATGTTAAAAAACGTATTTAGAAGGTCGTAAACAGGTTTTCAATGCTCTAACTGCGAAAATATTAGATTTATAAATAAAGAATCCTACTTCTTGGAAATTCATTTATCTGTCTGGAGCAGATCAACCACTATAAACGAGGGTTTACTGTATAACTGTGCGGAGAATATTTATAAACAGTGTGGGAGACTTTCTAAGAGCTTAAAATATATAAAAATAACCATACAAACATATGGTTTCTACTTCACGGATATTCACCTATCGCGGGGGGTTCTGGAACGCAACCCCCGCGATCGAGGAGGGATTACTGTATATATGTATGTAAGTAGGATTCAGTTAGCGTTGGGAACCCGCGTACCAAATTTCTTGAAGATGGGCCCATAAGTAACAAAGACCGCTGGAAAGTTCAATATGGCGGCCGACAGTGGCATCATACCACTGAAATAAGTACATACATCGGTTTCAGTTAGCGCAGGGAAGCCGCCTACCAAATTTCGTGAAGATGGGGCCATAAATAAGAAAGTTCAACATGGCAAACGTTGTCGACCCTTATGACCGTTACGCATAGAATTTCGAAATGAAACCTGCTGAACTTTTGTAAGTAAGCTGTAAGGAAATAGCCTGCCAAATTTCAGCCTTCTACCTACACGGGAAGTTGGAGAATTAGTGACGTTGAAAGTTTAATATGGCGGCTGACAGTGGCATCATACCACCGAAATAAGTATGTACATTGGTTTCGGTTAGCGCAGGGAATCCGCCTACCAAATTTCGTGAAGATGGGGCCATAAATAAGAAAGTTCAACATGGCAGACATTGTCCACCGTTATGACCATTAAGTGTAAAATTTCGAAATGAAACCTGCTTAACTTTTGTAAGTAAGCTGTAAGGAATAAGCCTGCCAAATTTCAGCCTTCTACCCACATGGGAAGTTGGAGAATTAGTGATGAATGAGTCAGTGAGTGAGTCAGTCAGTCAGTGAGGGCTTTGCCTTTTATTAGTATAGATATTGTACCCCTTAAATGACAGTACTGCAAGATGCGTATCTGCATGTGCAGCTGCTGTAAAGTTTTAAGTTAAGCAAAGTTTTTATTTTTTTTAAAAACTTGTGGTGAGTAAATCCATCTGAAGTACCTATCGGGTAGTGACATCACACATGCATGCATATGCTGTAAATTTTGAATTCATGTGCAAGGTAGATCAAGAAGCAATGTAGTGAAGTGAAGTGGAGTTATTAGAATGCATGAATGAAAGTTTAGCTTGTAACATCCCTGTTCAATATTTGCTAATACAGTTCTGTGATGTCATGCTGGCCTCGCAAAGTATCAGGGGGAGCTGGGAAAAAAAGTTTGCCTAAGCTGGACGGACAGTAAATTTTCAATGAAAAATTCAGCAACATGGTAAACTGTGAACACAACTGAATTACTGTGAAAAATGCTTTGCCAAATTTTGCTGATCAACATTACCAGTAATTAGTTTGAGAAGACACGCAATTAAGAATTTGATTCAACTATGTACATGAGACAACAGACAACTTGAAGTGCAGATATACGTATCTGAGCCTAATACTCCAGGATCAGACAGTGTCCTCCAGTGGTGGACAAGCAACACAGTCCGTCTCCCGTCCCTGGCTGCTTAAACATGAAAGCTTCATTTGAGCTAGATATTACTTTCAGTTGCCCAGAATTACAATTCAGCTGCATCTTTTTTTTTTAATTGAAATTCAAATTTTCAAAAAATGTTTATTCATTCTTAAAACAACAACACGTTTCACTCAACATGGTTTAATAATGTAAATGAGATTGTATTTTTCTCATATATTTATTGAAAATATGGATTCATTACTAAGAAAACTCATATCTGTGCTCAAAATCAGGACGTAGCATTCATTAAGTACTGGGTATTGGTATGGAAGTCAAAAAATGGTATCAATGCATTCCTAATGTCAAATATTTCATATTTAAATTAGAACACTCTAGACGAGAACAGGCCATTCAGCCCAACAAAGTTCGCCAGTCCTATCCACTTATTTCTTCCAAAAAAACATCAAGTCAAGTTTTGAAAGTCCCTAACGTCTTACTGTCTACCACACTGCTTGGTATCATATTCCAAGTGTCTATCATTCTTTGTGAAAAGAAAATTACATCATTTGAACCATTATTTTTACAATTTTTAGGATTTACTAGCTGTATGGAGGTAGTATCCTAATGCTTCCCAGCAGTATTTAAAGTGCATTTTCAAAGATCCCAGAGTACAGTGGGAAAAGGATCACTCACTCAACATTTTAGAAAAGGAGTGGAAGGCAGCAATGCACAGAATTCACTCGCGCTCCATATGTGCATAGCATACAATTATTCAACTTAAAATTATCTATCGAGTGCATCTATCTCGTTTAAAAATTGTACAAAATGTTTCCAGGGCAAGATCCAACCTGCAAATGTTGCAATCAAGTTCCTGCCTCACTAGGCCACATGTTTTGGGCCTGCACCAAATTAACATAATTTTGGATAAAACTCTTTAAATGCCTCTCAGACAGCCTTGGTGTCACAATCCCTCCTAATCCACTAACAGCTGTGTTTGGGGTATGTCCAGATGGGCTTAAAGTATAGAAGGACAAACAAACTGTAATTCCCTTTACTCCACTATTGGCATGCAGACTTATCTTGCTCAACTGAAAGAATCCTAACTCACCTCTTTTAAGACAGTGGGTAACTGATCTTATATATTATTTGAAATTTGGAAAAAAATCAATTCTTACTTAGAGGGTCTGTTCAAAACTGAAAACCTGGCAGGATCTAATCAATAACATTTTAGAATAAGGATTTAAGTCGAGGAAGCGGATTCTCTTCCCTTTTTTATTCTGTTTTACTCTGTTGGCCTAGCTCTCTTTCTCGTGGGTGGGGGTTGATTTGATTCAAACCTAGTTTTGTAAAACTTGACTAGATTGTATGGAATGTTATTTGATTTTAAATAAATTTAATAAAATCTTAAAAAAGTGCATTTTTCAGTCTGGTTAGCAGCATGGTGGTAACATGTCATATACTGTATCAAGATGTAACTAAGACTCTGTTTGGAGAGAGCAGATTTTGTATTAAGTCATGTTAATGAAGCATACAAGTATACACACATGGCTTCCACAGAGAAGGAAGATGCTCTGTTTCATAGAATAGTTACTTTCATCAAGGGATTTTGTTTTTTGCACCTTTCTTATACTTCCCTCTTCAGTGAAGTCAAAATTCTCATAAATCTCCCAAGAAGCTTCTCTGGTTCATGTTGTGTAAACTATACTCTTATGTATCATTGGGTTTGGTGGCAAAATGAAAAAAAATTGTAATAATGAAGAAGGTCTTTGTTATTGTGCCTTCACATGATTCATGAGTCTTGCCTTGGCTGTTCATCAGCTGACGCAAACAAGTACAGGCTTTCATCTATCAAGAAAAAAGCCTCACCATTCTGTTCAGACAAAATGATGGAGTCGCAGAGAAATAGTGGTTGGGGCAGAATGCATATGTTTGTGGAACAAGGAAACAAATCCTCAAACAAGTGAAAGTCGACACGTTTTTTAACTTTACTCATTTTAAACACACACATAGCACTTATTACTAGTACCAGACTATCATTTAATATATATATAAAAGGAGGATCTGAGGAGAAAAAAAAGAAAGAGTAAATAAAATGAAAATTGCCACTTAAATGCAAATAATCCACAGCAAACAGTTTGAGTCCTAGTTAAATGTACTTCAGAAAAATTCCTTCATTTTAGGCAATTACTTGAAAAACTATGGAGCTGAAACAGTAATGTGGTTAACAGTATTTTAACCAAGATCTCTCTCAGTCTGGGCTTAGCTCTCCCCAAGATGACTCATGCATTTATTTTTAAGTCAGAGAGGAGGATGATGATGCAAGCATATAAACTGGCCAAGTCAGTGATCTTGCAATCTTATGGACAGTAAATCTGAAAGTGTTTCATCCAAGTAGCTCATCTCTGGCTTTAGAGCAAAGGTTCTTTAAAAAAGAGATAGCACACTTTCATGCAAATGGGCATAATGAACAGCTATCCCTAAATGACTGAAGGATAACTTATGACATCTTACAAAAGGACATCTTTGAAAACTTTGCATTCTTAACTTCAAACTAGGAAATATAATGCATCCATTTTATATCCAACCTTTCAAAGTTCTCAGTTTCATGAGCAGTATACTTGTGAAATAATAATTTAAACTTGAATGAGCTACTTGCAGTGTGCAGTCCTGGGAAACAAAAATAATGTCTGTCAATTAGCCTCATTACAAAACAAAAATAAACAATATAAAAGTAGCAATTACAAAGAATATTCATTTATCTGAAGAAAATACCAAAGTGCAAAATCCCCTCTAAAAAAAGCCCCAAAGTGCTTGCTATTTTAACATCTTTAGTACATCATTTCTTAAAAAATGTAGCAGAGAAGTATCGGGTAGTCATTATTGTATAGTTTGTAGGAGGAGAACGGGCATCCCGGCTGGAGCAAGCAAACTGGCTAGTGGGGTGGATGAACAGGTTTATGCCCAGCCACAGTTGTATAATAGATGGACTAGCGGAACTCGAGAGTCGGGAGTTGTTCCATTGGGAAGAGGGGGGCAACACTCAACGGAGGATGGAAGAAGGAAGATTGGTTTATTGTTTAATTCATTATGCTTGTGTAACTGTTTTTTAAAGAGGTGATTTTAGAAAAGTGCCTTGTGTGAATAAAACCCTTTACTTTATTCTTAGAAACGTGTCCTGTATTACTGTGTCTGTGGTTTGGGGATCATTAGTGTCCCCTTGCGGTCACTATTGAAATCCTGGCTAAAAAGGGCAGAAATACGAGTATAATCTATACAAGGGATATTGATTAATTCTAACAATTTAGAATAAAGTCTAATGTGAATTCTTGTTCACATACTCTAGATATAACATCTTGAGGATTTTATGGAACATTTCTGTATATCATGTTTAAGTGGGAAGTATTTCACAGGGTCTGTGCACAGCAGCATTGCACAAGTGTGAGCTTTCAACCTTGCAGGTCTTTTCCTATTAAGAAATGCGGTTCATATGTTACCAGGCTATTTGTTTCTCCGTAAATTCCAGTACATATTTAAAGGAATTTAGTGTTGCCACTGAGACTGATTGCAAAACAACTGTGAGAAAAAGAAATTGAACCACCAATGTTAGGATGTTTTTTAATTTCTCCAATGCCTTTAATACCATTCACACATTCCTTGTTAAGGGGGAAACTTGGGAATATAAAGCAGATAGATGAGCCTGTGGTGTCATGGGTAATGGATTATCTGTCTAGTAGACCACACTTTGTGAGGCTCAAAGACTGTGTCCCTGATATGGATGTGAGCAACACTGGAGCACCACAAGGAAATGCCCTGTCTCCTTTTCTCCTCACACTATACACCTTGGACTGTAAAGATAACACCAGGTCATGCCACTAGCAGAGCATTTCTGATGTTTCTGCATTTATGGGGTGTATTGTTAAGGGGGATGAGACAGAGTGTGGGATTCAGGTGGAGAACTTTGTTTCTTGGGGCAAAAAGAATTGCCTACAACTTAATATCAGCAAAATCAAGGAACTGGTTCATGACTTTTGTTGTACCAAAGAGCTTCTATGTCCAATCACTATTCAGTTAGTGAAGGGAGATGGTCCATTTGCTATAAGTATTTGGGGTTCCCACCTCAATGACAAGCTGGACTGGCCTCGTAATAGAGAGGCACTATATAAGATAGGCCAGAGCAGACTCTTTTTTTCCTTAGAAAACTCCATTATTTTAATGTGAATACAGTGACATCCTTCATATCTTTTACAACTTTTGTGATGGCCAGTGTGCTTTACTGTGCTGTGGTGTGCTGGGCTGGTAACATCACTTCAGGAGAGTCCCATCAAATTGACAAACTAATTAAAAGAGCACACTTAGTTATGGGACACACTCTTGACTCCGTGGAGGTAGTAGCAAAGGAGAGGATTAAAAAAAAGCTTAATGCCATTATGAACAATGCTGCACATATTCTCTGTGACAGACTAACACAGAGAACTTTCAACCAAATTATTATTCAGCAAAGTGTATCAAGAAATGCTACTGGGGCTCATTTATACCAACAGCATAATGTTACACTGTGACAGTGACTGACTAGTAAGAAGTTTTCTTTGTTTTCTATTCTATTCTATTTATTAATTTACTTCTGTAAAAAGACAATCTCCCCTCCCTGAGAAAATAAAGTTTTGTCTATCTATCTATCTATCTATCTATCTATCTATCTATCTATCTATCTATCTATCTATCTATCTATCTATCTATCTATCTATCTATCTATCTATCTATCTATCTATCTTTTTGTACTTTGCTTAAAAGCAGTTGCATAAAGAAAACATGCAGCACGTACTTTAATGTAAAACTTACTATGAAAGTATAATGCCAACAGCCTAAGGTACTCAGTTACTCACTAGATGTTTTCGGTTGAGCCTTAGTAAATGACTGATCTGTTTTTAGCTGCATATGATAAAAAACGAAATCCAACAAATATAAATTTTAAATCGTGTCTTTAAATAATTAACTTACAGCTCAGAGGTCAGAAAACTCAAGTAGTAAAACATGAAAAAAGCAGAAGGCTGCTGTATTCTGTAGAAGGAACACTTTCCCTGAGCAGTGGCAATTTAACCTGTAAAGCTTTTTTTAAAGATCACGCTTCTTCGCTCCCCCACAACAGTATGAAAGGAGATTGTAAGCTATATAAGAAAACTACATTTCATTTGAAACTTCTAATGTTGCCTTACATTCCCAGGAACAAACAGTAGGAAACAGCCCTTAATCAAGACAAAAGTCTCTTTATTTTAGCAAAGTCAGGGGTAACTGTGACTCTGCACTGATTTCCATAGGTTCAGTGGCTTACTTTATGGTATTCTTCTACAGTAATACAGTATGCTGACTGGACAGCAGGATAGGCGGGAGAGTTGAGCCAACAGCAACAACCTTCAGGCATTGTTCCAGAGTGTAATGGCTATTTTTAATACATTTGCTTAAATGTTTTCCTCCAGAAAGTTCAACCAATTAAAAACATATTACAGAGTACGTATTACAAAATAACTGCTTACAAATGGATCTTTTTCCACTTCTCAACATCCTGTTGATTCTTTGTTAAAATTTTGTAGCTATCTTTATGTAAGTATGTAATAAGAAAATAATGTTGAATGGGGCATACCAAGTGCTTGACTATCAGTAATATGATGGGTCACTGAAAACGGCATGATAAGCCTTAGTGGTTAATACCCAGGACACCTCTAAAGCTGCAAATGGGGAAAGGAGTGTTCTAACTACCCTTGCCCCATTGAGAACACTTGACATACAGAGGATTGGATTCACACAAAGGACTGTGAGTTTGTCAAAATAATCACTATATGGTATTGCCAAATGAGGTATTAAACTACAGTTTTCTCTACTGACAATGAAATAGAAAAAAGATTTTTTCAAAAGATTGCAGTGAATTACTCTGCAAGAGAGCCACCTGCAAATGCACAGAGTCCAATGAACTATGGAGATAATTATCTGAAAGAGTTTTATTTAAAGAGTACTCCACTCGGGGACAAGTGGTAGCACAACTACAGCCTAGTTTGGAATAATGTGTCTGAAGCCAATTTCCATACTGGGAGATCAGATAATCCAGCAAGGGCATTTATCCTTTACTACTGAAACACGTGGACCTACAGTCCTGAAATAAAAAGCTAATAAAAGGCAAGTTAATGATAAGAAAGTGTTGATACTTCTCGTGCTTCTAACTAGTTACTTCTTTCATTCCTTTACAAATTATATTGTATTTTATTACTTCTGGTGTTTCATACAGAGCAAACTAAACATTTCTATTTTGGAAAGAAATTCTTTCAAATTGCTGATGTAAATTTGCCAAGTTGTAGTCTTCAAGGAAACACTGATCTAAGGATCTAAAAGTAATGTTTTCATATGGTCAGGACTTTCGACTATTTGATGATCTTGTTAATTGTCACCGTGCATTTCTGTGCCTTTGTCATTCTTGCATTCTGTATTGTGAACCTTTTCCTAAATGCCCATGAGCCATTGTGTTTGCTTGCTGTTCTTGTCTTCGTATTCTTTCTTGTTCTTCATCACTTAATCACCTTCTGTGATATGCTTGACACTCAGCAGATGTCACTGCTCTTTTTTTCAATTTGATATTATGGTGGTTATCACTTGGTTTTTCCATCACTTTGCTGTAAACACACAATCACAGGTCAATTTGCTGTCCTTCACTAATGTTTAATAAACTTTAATGATTGATGATCAATAAACACAATTCTTACATTTGATTATGAATTTTGAACATGTAGATAGATAGATAGATAGATAGATAGATAGATAGATAGATAGATAGATAGATAGATAGATAGATAGATAGATAGATAGATAGATAGATAGATAGATAGATACTTTATATACCATGTCATGGGGAATTATCAACATATAGGCTTGCAGGGACAATAAACCTTTCTGGTCATCAGTGCCACAACGTACCTTTTTTGAATTTCCAGAACATCAGGCTATATTCAGCATTGAGCCTTGGCTGTCTATGTGTTTCAGTGTCTTATCTTCGTATTCTTTGTCTTTTTGTTACTTTCTTGATGCTCAGCAGATATTGTTGCTTTTCTTTTTCTTTCTGCCATTATGGTAATTATCAGTTGGGTTTCTGGTCACTTTGATCACATATCACAAATGTACCTAAAATGTTTTGAACTTCCAGAACAGATCAGGTCCAATCCTTTCAATTAAGATCAAGGGTCTATTCCTAGTTTGTGAGGAATTGTGTGTCAGACAGACTGATTTATTATAATATAATATTTGATATACAGTATATACATTGGCCAAAAAACATAGAAGGGAGCATGCATGTTTGTATTAGAATCTGTAACCAAGTCAGACTATTTTGTTTCCTGTTGCTGTATTTTATCAGACATTAGTAATTTCTGCAGTAATATAATACTGAATCACAAATAAAAAAAATCAGTCAATATAATATGCCCAACCATCCCAATGTATACTGTGAGCTTATAACTGTTCATGAACTGGAATCCCAATGAGACTCCAATAAGGCAGTTAGAAAGCTTCCATGTCCACTCGTCCAGACACTGATAACACTTTTGGGTATATCTTACTGTTTTGTTGAACGTGATTGAAGTGTGCAGAAATATACAAGTGTGATCAGCCTGACAGGGAAGTGGCCAGATATTCTTGTTAAAGGCCATGATTCATTCACCCCAGCATATTATGTTATTAAATTGCTTCATGGTAGCAAAAAAAAAAAAATGGTCAGGAAAAGGCTGCAACAAATTAAGCAATAAACAACAGGGCTCTTTTTTCTTCACTGCTGCCTGTTGAGGGTGGGTGTGTGCCTTTTGCTCTGTAGTGAAAGAGCAGCTATCTTAAATGAGTTCCAAATGAAACTGGGAAAATGCCTAAACCAACATGGCGCCTGCAGATGTGAATACAGGCACTTTTACACTAGTAAAAAAAAAAAATTAAATAAATAATAATAAAAAAAAATATTGCTTAAACAGGCAAGTACCAGAGAGTGATGTGAGAATTAAGAGCTACGTTGTAACTTTGCACAAGGAAAAATATGGAAAATATAGCACCTCTTTGTTATGGCTCAGTTTAAAGGGAATAGAAAGTCACAAGGACTTCTTCAAAAAAAACCCTTGACTTGAACGACTTCTTTAAGGATGAGACAATTAAGGAGCTAGTGAGCAAACAGCAGTCAGTTTTTAATGTAACCCAAAGCTAGGACTGAGGCTTATGTTATCCGCTACCTTGAGTAGTCATTACATGATGATATCATGCACTGCAACATGAAACCATCATGTGACCAGCAACAGGATGCATTTTCTCAAACCACATGGCTAAACCCTTGAAAAGACTATTCAAAATGCAATGAAGCATAAAACAAACCGATACACAACATCATGAAATAATAATTCCTAATATTTAAGTGTAAAAATATACTTGTGACACTTCATTGTCATATCTATTTCAATGCAGCTCTAATAAGATTAGCGTTCCACAGATTTATCTGTTTGAACACTGAAACTAGAAATCGTGCTTAGCAGCACTGCTTAATGTTTCCATTGCTGAAGTCCATGCTAAACGGAAGACTTTATCTAGTGATATTCAACATTTGGGATTTTTTAGAATACTAATCTATTGTAGCCTCTGACCAGATATTCAGTAAATATGGATAAACTACTAATTTCATACATCTAGTTTTTATAATCTTTGTAACATTTGTAATGTTCAACCTAAGCTCCGTATCTCAAACAAAGAAACACTCCAAAATATGCCTTGATCATCTTTAGTTTTCCTGCTAACACTTCAAATGGTTTAAACGTCAATAGTACAGGAAGTAATGGCTAGCTTTAAAAGTACATCCAACTTTATTTTGTCTAAAGCAAAAATTAAGTCTTTACTTTCAAAATGGCACTTCTTCTGTGAAACATAAGTTACTAACATATTTCTTTTAGTTTCTTCAATTTATTGGGAAACACTGCTTTCAAAATTTCTTCTGCTCTGATGAAAACCCCTTAAACTTGTGCAGCATTTCACTTAAGCTACTGAAATTAGCAAGATTGAGACACTTTACAAATGCTTATTACAAGTGTGCTCAAACAGAATTTGTGGTATCTCAACGTAGCATGGCATTAAGTCCATCAGTGAAGTGCAAACATTAACATGATAACTTTGGTCACAGAAATTCACAAAACTGACCAAAGCCATGGACTTCTAGATTTTGCTCAACAACCAAACACCAAACAAAATGCTTCAATGGTGCTTTGCAAAGTTTGTAATTTTAACCACAAAACCGAAGCGCTATAGCTCAAGTAAACCACGGAAAGGTGTGCCAACAGGTATCAAAGAAAGGGAGGGACAGACCACTAAAACCAGAGCATATCAATGCTGATTTTTTAAAAAGCATTCTAACCACATTGACTCAGCTGAGAAGGTATCTCAGATTTAATTGTGAAAATGCATTGGCTCAATGTCAAAAGTTAATATATAAAAGTTTAAAATAAAAATGTAAGTTACTAAAGCATTTCAGACTAGAAGTGATACCAGTGTGTGAGCAATTAAATGCATTATTGAATAGGTTTTCAGAAAGAGTCCACTGTATCCTATAAATTCCATTTCAGGATCACTTCTAGCCAAACTTTGTGCTGAACTGTGGCTCTCTATTGGGGACACCAGGCTAAAGTCTGCTTTCATGATTACCGATGTCCATACACCATTACACCTTTAAGTGGCACTGTAAGGGCTAGGTCTCCAAAGTTATTCCCAGGTGTTTGCACTGCCAGAGGGACAGCACATTCATTTTCTTCGCTTCTAGGACCATGTACCCTGCAGTGGCCTGGAGTTTCTGCCATCTCCGGCATCTCCTCCATTGTCTCACTCTGTTTTGAAAAAGAAGACGAGACATCTCCAGACACCTAGCGTCCCAACTGAATGATTTGGGCCACCGTTTCCTCTCATTCTTTTATGTCTACCCAAGGTCCTTTTGAGGAATGCAGCACAAACATATAACATACAAACCCACAGAAGCTCCCGAGTCCCTCTTTTCCTGTTATCTGTATGCTACTCTCTCCTAGAAGCTTAGTGATGTGACCCTGGGCTACACTGGGCCATCCTGGAGATACCCTTGCCAGTTGGGACCCCCTGAGAAAACTGTCTCTTGCTGCAACATTAATCTTTAACTTAACATTTACAGTTATACTAATCTTAAAAGGCTAAGTCATAGAAAATGTTTTGAAACTGCAAAATCTCAGAATGTCTTGAGTAGACTGCAGCCCAGACAAGTCCACCTGCTTTGTTAATAATACCTGCTGATCTCCTGAGTTGTCTGCTAAAATACAGACAGTGAGAAACTATTTGGATGGTATTAGACAAACCAGGTTTGTATTTGTAAAATTATGACAAGGCTTAAAATCTAAAATCCTGAAAAGTTACTTTCTAAAACCAGGGAGCAAAAACCGTGAAATGAGAATTGTCCAAAGCCATGTTCCTAACGATGAGTTGTCACCAGTTAACCACACAGAGAACTGGAATGTTTTGAGTCATTAACCAGAAAGCTTTAAATACTACAAGTATGAGACTGAGACTGGCAACTAGTTTAAATTCATAATATCACACACTGTAATGAGCACTGTACTCAGTTATAAAGGAGAGTATCATGGAGTGGTGCACAGTGCCTCTTTAAAAGCAATCTCTAGCAACAGTGCTGTAAGTCCTTGTAACCAAGTAACAAATTGATGAAGCACTTAAAATTAAACAGGAAAATATATTCATATTTGTCCAGACTAAATTATTAACACAAAACACATACTTACAAACATGTGTTTTGAGTTAGAACTCTCGAATGATCAATAACAGGGGAATGGAAAAAATATCCATGCATCCATTATGCAACCCGCTATATCCTAACTACAGGGTCACAGGGGTCTGCTGGAGCCAATCCCAGCCAACACAGGGCACAAGGCAGGAAACAAACCCTGGGCAGGGTGCCAGCCCACCACAGTGGAAAAAATATTTAACATTAAAAAGAAACTTCAAAGAAGGTGTTCCACTTTGCAACACTAGATAATACCAGGTGGTTAGTGAAGTGATTCTCATTTTTGATTACAAAACAATGTCCAGATCATGATGCTGCTTCCCCCAATGTGCTATGGAATAAAGTGGATTTATAAAGTTAAAGTGTTAGTTGATAAAATAGAAGGCTATACGATTTGTTTTGATAAAATATTTCAGTTAAGAGGTGAGAGTCTTTCAAGACAGAAACCCTGCTCTTTTGTGTTTTATTCACCTAAATTAAAGGTATTTTTTTCTTTACCCTATTGAAAGAACCAGTTTACAGGACAGGATTTCTAGGGTGGCAAAAATATTGCCCTACAATAAGAAAAAAGTATACAGGTTTCAATGTGCCTCTCTGTGTCTCCTACTACCTTCTGAATGAAATTTTATTAAAGTTCCACCTGACTCTCAGTTTCACGTGCTTCATATAATTTATTTGCAGCTTCTTGCTCATTCAAAGGCTGGGGGCTGAGGAGGTGGTTACCTTCAGCATTTTGGTCAAGGCATGCACCATGAATACTACATCATAAATAACAATAATCACATTATTAACATCCATCCATTATCGAACCCGCTATATCCTAACTACAGGGTCACGGGGGTCTGCTGGAGCCAATCCCAGCCAACACAGGGCGCAAGGCAGGAAACAAACCCTGGGCAAGGTGCCAGCCCACCGAAGGGCACACACAGACACCATGCACACACTAGGGACAATTTAGGATCGCCAATGCACCTAACCTGCATGTCTTTGGACTGTGGGAGGAAATCGGAGCACCTGGAGGAAACCCACACAGACACGGGGAGAACATGCAAACTCCACGCAGGGAGGACCCGGGAAGCGAACCAGGGTCTCCTAACTGTGAGGCAGCGGCACCACGGTGCTGCCCCATTATTAATATACACTATTATAAAATACACTGTTTAATGTTTTAGTGATGCATTTATTCAGTGTGTCAAGCATTTAAGTCCCAGAGTCCCTAGACAAGCTCAGCTTACGCAAGTGATATGACAGAATGTAATTTTTTATATTGTTTTTAATATTTAAAAAAAATACCAATAGGGGTAGCTTAGTGGGCAAAGCTATTGCCGCACAGCTTCAGGGTTCCAAGTTGTCTTAAAAGCTATTGCGGTCCATAAATGGTGAGTGGTAAAGGATATCTGAGTTTATATCAATACCACAGATCTGCACATCCACCCCGGGTTACACAAACAAAAGTGGTTACTTAATGCAACAGAAGTGTAAATGTCAGAACTGACAGCTCGCTTAGACAATACATATGGGACCACATACCTTGTTTAAAAAGAATCTGATATAGCAATGGCATCATCACATCGGCTATGAAGGTAACAATACAGCAAATAATGAGCGTCAGTGGACAAACAACTAATAAGACATCACACCACTTAATGGTTCTCAAACTTGGGTAAAGTTTCTTTAACTTAATCTAATTCAATGATGCTAATAGAGATTCTCTGAGAGCTACATGAGACAAGGACCTGAATAAGAGCTACTACACTAGCTCAACACAGCTGCCATTATCACACTGAACACAATGACCCATGTTAGACCAAACAGTAACATTCTTTTTGACATATCTTGTATTGCAACTTTGAATTTTCTATGTATATGAAATTAATCTGATTGGCCTTTGCTTATTTTGTGTTCTTTAGGAATGCGCCATAAAAATAAAAACACACTGTAAAAATAATGACTGTGTTTGGTTCAGTAGCAAAGCTAATTTTCCTTGGCATCATTATGTTTAGGAAAAACAAAATAAATGACTAAGAAAATCAAAGTACAGTACTGACCTGTATCTTCTACCTGTATTATTGGCAAATCTACTGTATATTTATTATTTACAAATGTTAAATTGTTTAATTATTAAAGTGTGTTGAATTCTTCAAACATTCTGTTTGAAGCAAGGACTGAATCTTCACTAGCACTGCATATACAGTATTATTTTGTTATCTGTACATTTTTTTTATTCATTCTGAGCTCACCATGAACAGAACTGGCACAATCATGTCTCTTTTGTAGGTAAAAGAATATTGCTAGACTGCACATTCTTAAATTGTAGTGTACTGTATAAAAGATAGTCTTTGTAATAAACACACTGCTCATTACCTGAAAAGTTTCTCAGAATAAACAGAAAAAAACCAGAAGCTTTAATTATTTCAACTCCAGATACCTTAAGGAAAATGGACAATTTTTCAATAAAAATCCCAGGTTTTATTATATATTTGTTTGCACAGGTCAAAAACCTCAGTGTTATTTTATTTCCTACACTCTCCTTTAACTACATATTAATAATACTACCAAGGTAGCCTTTTTCACCTTAAGCAAAAGACTGCATTCTTTTTCCTTTAGACACTGCAATGGAGACTCTTACCCATGTTTCTGTCAGCTTGCAACTTGATTATTGTGACGTGGTGTTGTTTGGTATTTCTGTCAGTCGTCAGCCAGTCAGTCATAATCCAACCCGCTATATCCTAACACAAGGTCACGGGGGTCTGCTGGAGCCAATCCCAGCTAACACAGGGCGTAAGGCAGGAACAAATCCCTGGGCAGAGCGCCAGCCCACTGCAGGGCACACACATACACCAAGCACACACTAGGGACAATTTAGAATCGCCAATGCACCTAATCTGCATGTCTTTGGACTGTGGGAGGAAGCCAGAGCACCCGGAGGAAACCCACATGGGGAGAACATGCAAACTCCACGCAGGGAGAACCCAGGAAGCGAACTCAGGTCTCCTTACTGTGAGGCAGCAGCACTACCACTGCACAACTGTGCCACCCTGGTATTTGTGTACAAAGTCTAAACAGACTGCAGCATTTTCAAAACTCAGTGTCTTAAACTTTTCAGAGATTATCCCTACACTTCAAAAATTACATTGAGTACCAGTCCTTTTTTGCGTCCAATACAAACGTTTCCTCTTAGTTTTTAAAACCCTCCATAGTCTAGCCCCACCTTATCTGTTTTCTTTATTGAATCCATGTGTTCCATCACACTCACTTCACTCTTCCGGTTCTATGCTAACTATCCCAATGTGCAAAATGTCTACTATGGGTGATAGAGCTTTTAGTGTACCAGGCCCACAGCTGTGGAATGCCCTGCCTTTGGAGCTTCGCACTTGTACCTCACTTTCTGTTTTAAAATCTAAATCTAAACTTAAAACATTTCTTTTTATTAATAATTTTTGTTCATTTTGTATGTATATATATATATATATATATATATATATATATATATATATATATATATATATATATATATATATATACTGCAAAAAAAAAATATAGAAACACTTTTTAATCAGAGTATAGCATCAAGTAAATGAAACGTCTGTGATATTGATCTGGTCAGTTAAGTAGCAAAGGGGCTTGTTAATCCGTTTCAGCTGCTGTGGTGTTAATGAAATTAACAACAGATGCACTAGAGGGGCAACAATGAGATGACCCCCAAAACAGGAATGGTTTAACAGGTGGAGGCTACTGACATTTTTCCCATCTTATCTTTTCTGACTGTTTTTTTACTAGTTTTCAATTTGGCTATGGTCAGTGTCACTACTGCTAGCAAGAGATGATACCTGGACCCTGCAGAGGTTGCACAGGTAGTCCAAATTCTCCAGGATGACACATTAATATGTGCCATTGCCAGAAGGTTTGCTGTGTCTCCCTGCACAGTCTCAAGGGCATGGAGGAGATTCTAGGAGACAAGCAGTTACTCTAGGAGAGCTGGACAATGCCGTAGAAGGTCCTTAACCCATCAGCAGGACCGGTATCTGCTACTTTGGGCAAGAAGGAACTGGATGAGCAGTGCCAGAGCCCTACAAAATGCCTTCCAGTAGGCCACTGGTGTGAATGTCTCTGACCAAACAAGCAGAAACAGACTTCATGAGGGTGGCCTTTGGGCCCAACATCCCCTAGTGAGCCCTCTGTTCATTGCCTGGGACTGTGGAGCTCGATTGGCATTTGCCATAGAATACCAGAATTGGCAGGTCCACCACTGGCGCCCTGTGCTTTCACAGATGAAAGCAGGTTCACCCTGAGCACATGTGACAGATGTGGCAGGGTCGGGAGAAGCCGTGGAGAACGTTATGCTGCCTGTAACACTGTTCAGCATGACTGGTTTGGTAATGGGTGAGTGATGGTCTAGGGAGGCATATCCATGGAGGGATGCACAGACCTGTACAAGCTAGACAATGGCACCTTGACTGCCATTAGGTATCGGATTGAAATCCTTGGACCCATTGTCTGACCCTATACTGGTGCAGTGGGTCCTGGGTTCCTCCTGGTTCACGACAATGCCTGGCATCATGTGGCGAAAGTATGCAGGCACTTCCTGGAGGATGAAGGAATCGATACCATTAACTTATCCCCAAACTCGCCTGACCTAAATCCAATAGAACACTTCTGGGACATTATGTTTCAGTCCATCCGACGCCGCCAGGTTGCACCTCAGCCTGTCCAAGAGTTCAGTGATGCCTTGGTCCAGACCTGGGAGGAGATCCCTCAGGGCACTATCCGTCATCTCATTAGGAGCATTCATCCCTACCCCAACTCCGACATTGTCAGGCATGCGTAAAAGCACGTGGGGGCCATACAAACTACTAAGTATGATTTTCAGTTGCAGCAATGAAATTTGGGCAAAATGGACTAGCCTGCTGCATTATTTTTTCACTTTGATTTTCAGGGTGTCTTTGAATTCAGCTCTCTGTAGGTTGATAATTTTCATTTCCATCAAACGATGTGGCATCCTTTCATTCCTAACACATTACCCAATAATTATATATATAAAATCCAATGTCTGTCTGTCTGCATGCCTGTCTGCTTTTCACGAGAGAACTACTTAATGGATTTAGATCGGGATTTTTTCTATAATTTGAACATTCCAGTTGATTTGGTGACCTCTCTCACTAAGTATTACAGTTCACTTGCAGTACCGATTTATTTGCATGAATCCGAGAGAGACGCAGCGGGCCGCGGGAAGGAGGGCGGGGCCCTCCTCACTCATGTGCCAGCCTCGGGGCGTATCTTACATCCGCTTAGCTAGCGAAAGAGAGAACTATTCAGATTGTTTATTTTTTCTAGAATTTGCTTGAACATTCCGGTTGATTTTGTGACTTCTCTCATTCTGCTAAGAATCATAGTTCACTTGCAGGAGCGATATATTTGCACTAATCTGAGACAGAGGCCACAGGGCGAGAAGAGGGGGAAGTGTGACGTCAGGAGTGGAGAGTCGGTCTACCTCTCCGTTTTGGAATGTAACTTGCCTCCGCTTAGCTGGCGATACCTTTTTGTTTACTGATTGTTAACTTTTGTCCTGTTTCACTACTACGCGGGGGGAGCAACGGGGAATGGCTAGTATATATTAATTTACAGTGTCCTTGGGTATTTTGAAAGGTGTTTTTAAATAAAATTTATCATTATTATTATTACTATTTATTATTGTTATTATTAAAGTAAATATTCTGTACCTAGTCCATTCCCAAATTTCAGTTCCAAATAAATTCATTTTGATAGTGCTTATCAATATATACACATCTTCTTTTAGTTTAAGTAAGAAGTATCAAATGCTTATGAGTAAGCCCAATAAACACATTTTTAACAAAAATAGAAGTAAAAACACATTTTACCATTACTCATCCTGTGGCATGATTGTTTAGCTTCTTTTAGTTTGCATTAAGAAGCACTACAGCTCTCCCTGCATAATAATATTACACGGCACATTGGCAAAAGAATGAGCAGCACAAGCTCTGAACTTTTAAACTCTGTTTAAAGTTTTACAAAGGAAAGTGTTGGAACTCATTCTCTGTAATTCACTTACATCAAAGGAACATAGACTTTAAGCACATATTAAGAATAGAGGGATAAATAAAAGTTGACTGAAGCACCTGCTCACATAGTATGGACTCTGTACTTTTCAAATTGGCTTTATTCAATGATTGTGAATTGTCTAATTTAAAGATGATTATTAAAAATTAAAGATGAAGTGAGGCAATCTTTGTTTCATATAAGTCAGCACACTGAAAGAAATGTAAAATTAACAGGATACACATAACTATGGTATGGATAACTCTCTGTGTAAAAGAATTACAGGAGAGAAGAGGACAAAAATGGAAATTCTGACATGTTCAGAGGAAGGGCTGGGCTACAATTTTTACAGAGGGAGAAACAGGATGGGACAAGATTGAAACTTCTTCTCCTTGTTCACTGACACCACAATCTTTATTTTTAATCACTTCACTAAATAAATGTCATCTATGAAACATGGTAAAAAGGGACAATGGGCAAAAGTCATTGAGTGTTATCTGTGTGTTTGTTTTCACTCATTTGAAACATCCATCTATCCATTATCCAACCCGCTATATCCTAACTACAGCCAATCCCAGCCAACACAGGGCGTATGGCAGGAAGCAAACCCCAGGCGGGGCGCCAGCCCACCGCAGGGCACACACACACACACATGCCAAGCACAAACTAGGGACAATTTTGAATCATCAATGCATCTAACCTGCATGTCTTTGGACTGTGGGAGAAAACCACAGCACCCGGAGGAAACCCACGCAGACACGGGAAGAACATGCAAACTCCATGCAGGGAGGACCCAGGAAGTGAACCCAGGCCTCCTTACTGCGAGGCAGCAGCGCTACCCACTGCACCACCCTGCTGCCCTGATTTGAAACAGTGGTGCTTTATTCAATCTGGAGTATTATTAGTAGCAAAAAAGAACTCTTGTTTATAATTCTTGTTTTGAGCAAATTCATATCCATTGCTTACAGCAGATGGTGACATATTTAATGAAATGCCTTGGCCTTATTCTAAGTATACGTAATATCAAATATGTTGCACCACAATGATTACAAAGTGTGAGTCTATTATCCTCCCTTCGCTGCGTCATTCATAGTGCGTCACTGCAGTGATAATACACAATGTATTCTTGACCACCTGTCATTCTTTGAAACTATTCTTGTTTTGAAATTCAGCTATCATGCCAAATTTATTGAAAATCACTGTATTTAATGCAAATATTTATGTGAACATTTATTATGAACAATGCTTGAATTGTCTTCATGTCTGTGAAACCTGAAGCTAAATTAAGCAACTTTTATAATTTATATTATATTATATTATTATTTATATTACATGTTAATTTTATAAAATCATAAATAGAATAAATCATAAAATAAAAAATTGTTTTGTAACATTTTTATTAGTTTAGTAAATTAAATTAATTTTCTCTCCATTAATAAAAGAGTGTTTATATTGCCACGTAGTTATGTATCATTTAAAAAGAAAGCTTTGTGTAAAAAGACAGAAAGCTTTGGATGCTGTTTGTTTGACTCACATGAAATGTTCAGATAAGCCTGCAGGCAAGCATTTCAGGCAAACATACAGTCTGCCTCTGTTATTTTTATTAGGACTTGACTATTTGGTGACTTTTTACTTTCACTTTTGAATGATTTTTGTTGTTAGTACATTTTGAAATACCCTGTAATGCACTAGCACCCTGCCCAGGGTTTTTTCCTGCCTTGTGCCTTGGGCTGGCAGGTTGGGCTCGGATGCCAGTGACACTGCCTTGGATTAAGTGAGATTAAAAATGAACAGCTGGATTGATAGGCAATATTTATTCTTGCAATTAATACATAAATACACAAAAAAAGTGTGGCAGGCTGATATAGTGCATGTGTGTTGGTATCTTATTAAGATTTCAAAAATTCTGAGAAATATGAAATATGTTGGGGCAGCACGGTGGCGCAGTGGGAGGCCTAGGCTCGCTTCCCAGGTCTTCCCTGCGTGGAGTTTGCATGTTCTCCCCATGTCTCCGTGAGTTTCCTCCAGGTGCTCCGGTTTCGTCCCACAGTCCAAAGACATGCAGGTTAGGTGCACTGGCGATTCTAAATTGTCACTAGTGTGTGCTTGGTGTGTGGGTGTGTGTGTGCGCCCTGCGGTGGTCTGGCACCCTGCCTGCGGTTTGTTTCCTGCCATGCGCCCAGTGTTGGCTAGGATTGGCTCCAGCAGACCCCCATGACCCTGTTTTAGGTTATAACGGGTTGGATAATGGATGGATGGATGGATGGATGGATGAAATATGTTTAAATTTTATTAAATTAAATTATTACTATAAATGAATATACAGTATAGACCTTGAAAAACACAATCAATGAAATTCTGTTTTAGCAAATGTTCATATTGTGAAATAATCATGACATATAAAAGAAAATAACACAAAACATATATCTTTCAACATGTTTACTTACTATATGGTGTGTTATCGTGTAACTTTTTCACATAAGCAATATTGTATGCTAAACTCTTCATATTTCATCAAACTCTTTCAGTTAACAATGTTTGTAGCTTCCTTCTTCCTACTAATACTTCCTTTTCAGAAAAATAATACAAGTCTGCTTCACATAAGTACAAATGTATGTATTTACCATTAAATAAGGTGGAACGCTTAAATTCTTTCATATTTCAGAATTGAAGTTGCAGCAAGCTCCTAAAAATAAGACAATCCTAGTGAAATACAGACGGTTCATTTGGCTTTCTGTTGTACGGCACACAGTTAAACTGTAGATCCAAAAAGCCTCATAAGTACTTGTATAAGCAGGACTCGAGCAAGAGCAATCTGAAAGTTTACTGCGTCCAGCAATTAACAGGGCTGATGTTAGAGTTTAGAAGTGCAGCATTCTAATCAGTGTGCTGCCAAAGAACTTAATGTATAGCTCAAAAGTAAAGGATGACAAAAAAAGAAACTGACAGGAGAGAATAGTTGCATTATAATACTCTTGTAATGGCATCATAATCTATCCCTATTACTTCAACTCTAATAATAAAATATGTTTACTGAATACTACTAAAAACTCCCACTTTTGGTCTATAACCTATAATATTAGCGTACTACTAAAAAAACTAACTGTTGTGTTGATGAAAGACGCACTCTTACAGCCAACAAAGGTCAAGAGGATGAGAAGGGCGTTACTCTAGCACCTTACATTTTTTAAAATAAACAAAAATACACCCACTCTCACGGTGTCATTTAAAGTATCTGCTAGCATTTGAAACTTTGAAGCGCCTCTTGCAAAACTGCAAGTCTCAGTATTGCTAAAAGGATCCACCCAAAGTGGTTTGATGCTGCTAATAGTATCTCTCACAAGCAGCAGATTTTTAACCACTAACAGGTTTTTTCAGAAAAGGCATGACCCCTCCCTAGAATAACAGACCCAGTGCTTTAAAAAAATCATTTTCACACATGCAAAGAGCTATGATAGCATCAGTAGTGAGCACCTGACAGTAAAACCTGAAGGGAAGCCCACGTCTGCTGCAGGGAAGGTCTACTCCTACTACTCCAAAGAGCTGTTAGTTTGGAAAGTAAAACTCTGTATAAGAAATGAAAGATAATGAGGGCATTTGGCTTTTGCTACCAGGAAGAAATTCCCCGATTTTGGCTGTTGTTACAGGGTGAGGTTTTTTAGCAAGATAATTCTCTACATTACCAGGCAAGAAAAATCTTGAAACGGTCTCGGGCACATCAGAATGAATCTAGCATAATACAGATTAATTAAATACAAACTGTTATAGTGGCAAATGTGCGCTATGTTGTTTTCAGTTGGTGTGCCCAAAATATAGTAAAATGGTCACTCACTGTATATGTAGCAAAGTATTAGTATGAGCCATATTAAATTGGTAACCTCTGAACATTATGTTTGAATGATGTGTTTTTAATTTGTTAGCGTCTCATTCTGCAGTCTTTCCTGTGAGTAAAAAAGGCATACACTTTAGCAGACACTTGGGCAAAACAAATGTTCCTTTAGCTCCGATAACCATGCAGCTGACTTTTATATGCCTAGTCAAATTAATAATTAGTGATATCTGAAAAAGAACCACAGACATTTAGCTTTTATCATAATCACATTACAAAATATCTCAAAATAACTTCCACTATATTGCATGATATCTGCAGTACATTTTGAGATAGTGTATATAGAATACACTTTCAGCTATCACTGTATCCTCTCTTGAATTCCCCTGAATGGTTTAAAAAATAGACTGTACTGCACATGTCTTTAGTGGACAACTAGACAGTTTAACAAACTGATCTGAAGGAACATTCTTATTCCCAAAGTTTCAGCTAAGGCTTATAACTTCTAGTGAGACAGTGAATCTTTACGTAATGGTGGCAGTGTGCGGGAATACATGAACATCTGCTGTTATCTGCGTCACTGCAAAAGCCCCACATAAAACAAACACAGCATGGCAATGGTGGGCACAAAAATCAGAACGCTAAATGGGTAAGTCATAAGCGCACTCTTGCCAAGACTCTCCTAGCCGCTGTGGTCTGTACTGTAAAATAAATAGAATTGCAACATATAAACTCATAATTCAAAAACTCAAAAAGTTGTAATTATCTGAAGACACACATAAAGAAGATCATTAAGGCACAAATGTTCACATAAATGTGTGTACACTCTAAAAGGTTCATGACGATAAGGACCTGAGCAGAAAGGTATGCACAAATACAAGAAAATCCTGTGTGCTTGCTGTAGCTCAGTGTTAGACTGCTGAAGTTCCCAAATGCAAAAAAAAAGAGAAAATATAGACTTGTACCTTATAAACTTGGCCGTAGGTTCCATTTCCGACCACTTCTACCAGCTCAAAAATTCCCACTGGGTCCTGGAAGAAACCAAAAGTTTAAATGATGATAACGTAACTACAGAGTAACAAAGTGAGACGAGTATGTCTTGTTATTTTAGCATTTAAAGTATCTTTCTTCCTATTATTTTAAATACTCAAATTTCTATTTTGCTTACTCGTAAAAAAATAATGGCGATGGTAGGAGGCTTGAAAAAGAAGACAGGTACTTGCCTAGTGTCGAGTCACTAGCTTGCATCTAAACAGCCTTTGTCCCACATGGGTGGACTGTAGGTTTGTGCGGGTTTTTGAAGACAGAGCTCCTGCATACGGGGATGGGTGGGGTCACCGTCAGTACTGTTGCAAACACAGTGGCTAAGAATGGATGAAACCCACTAACTCCGAACTTCTGGCATACTGGTGACAACATTTTCCGCTGCTTAGGTGTGATGCAGCTGATCATTAAACCCTTAAATTGCCATTAGGCTACACTGTGACCATAGAGTCACACTGACCCACTGACCATCTGTCTGTATCCATAAGCTGTGCTGTAGAGGGGGGTGTGCTCTTCCTTGTAAGTACTTTCTAAGCACGGCGGCCTATAGTATGTACCGGCATAGATGGTCTTTTTACCTTGTGAGCTGGAGGGCTGATCGCACCCCAAGAAGATACAGACGCCCCTGGGAAAACCACAAAGCCTGAAACACTGACTACCCTCACATTGCTCCTTATCCTTGCACTATAACGCGCAATACAAGCCTCACACGGTACTCCGTCGACTTAAAAAGCCGTGCGCAGCGCCTGTCAGATTTGGTATTGATTTCTTTTGCTTTCTCTCTCTCTCAGACTGCCTCTGCTCCTGACGCGTTTACATTCGAAGAAGAAGAAACTTAATTGAAAGACGAAACTGTCATCTTTGTCAAGGAGCAAGTTTGAAGTGACAAATGTTTGTTTGCAGTGTTTGAATAAAATTCCTTCTTATTTCCACGATCCCGAGTGTCTCTGTGCAAATCTGTGACCCAAGCGTGACAAGTGGTACCAGAAGTGGTTGCACAGATGGATGCCGGTGATTATTCATACCAATTGGCTCAAAATATTCCACTCCCTGATGATCCTGAAGATGACATCCCTGCAATTCCTGATTTGGGAAATCGACGACATATTCATGATCCGAATGTTCCAATTATTAACCGTCAACCGTACATCCCTTTACCACCTCTACCTGAAAATGCGAAGAATATACTAACGAAAATGGGCCCTAACGATGACCCAGAGATGTTCCTAATAGCCTTTGAACAAGTCGCAACCATGCTGGGATGGGACAGACGACAGTGGGCTGTTATAATCACGCCCTTTATATCTGGAGATGCTCTTTACTCTTTACGTAATGTGCCCAGAGATAAGCTGTGACCCAAGCGTGACAACCTATATATTTTGGCGGACGGCCGGGATGCCCCTTTGACACTAGATCCGGGGGAGCAGCCATGGGATGCACAGTTCGTCCCCCAGAACACTTGGTGACAGCACTACTGGGTTGACTACAATTGTGTTACACTGGAGCTCATCCCTGTCAGGGGGATCTGCACGGCTTCCTGAGCCCGTGTGGGCGATAACGCAGCCACACCCGGAAGTGCAGACTAATTAGGCCAATTACCACCTGATGCACTTCCAGGTGGGCTATAAAGGGAGCCTGCAGCCAATACTCAGGGCGTCAGAGTTGGGAGGAGGAGGAGGACAAAGCTGCCTAGGAAGAGTGAAGGAAGAAGAGTGTGGTGTGTTTTTGGGTGTTTTTTCTTTTGTGTGTGTTTTGGGGACTGCATAGGGCCTGTGAGAGATGGGGAAGGCATGCCCCATGGCTGAAGAAAAATAAAGCCTTTGTTTCATTTTTTGTGCCTCCGTTGTCTGTCTGTGTCGGCTATATGGTGCCTTTTCCACAATATGCCTCATCAAATTTGTAGTTTAAGTCAAGTAGAAAGCATGAGCCAGTTTGCCTTATCAGATAAAATGAATCTCAATGTGATTTTCCCTTTTTCTTTTGATTACTGCCTTTCATTTTATACCTGACTCATCTATGGAACCTTTGAAACCTCTCTGCTCAAAAGCAAATAATCCCAATCTGTTTATTTTTCAAGTTCATTTCCTTTTTATTTAGTATTTATTTTTATTTACTATTGTATGCATGGTACCTCATGATCCATACAATCTAATATTCCTGTGTTTTATCCAATGTTCATATTATGGGTGGTGTTTAGACCTCTGTGAAGGTGCAGACTTCCATCACTTCAACTCGCCTTCAGATGTCAAGGAACATAAACCAAATATTAACACCTGAATAGAAGAAATTCAAAGCTTATTTGCATTTAGAACTTAGAACCGGCAAATTAAATCTATTTTGAAGTTGCTGCGGAACAGCAGTCACTGCAGGCCAATCTCCTGGGGATATGTCTGGTTTAGATTAATAGCTGAGATCTGCAGGAAACACGTCAAGACATATGCCTTCTATCTTTTCCGCAGACTCACACTTCAGTTTGGACTTTCTCTGCCTGCCTCCACCCATTATCACAAGCGCAAATGAATGGCTTTTAATTAGAAAAAAAAATCATTACTACATTTTATACTTTTTCTTCATTTTATTTTTACTGTATCATATTTGAGTCGACATATTTACAGTGTCTACATTTTCCCAACTGATTTAACAAAATGTTTCGATTAAATGAAAATCTGTGCTTTTGGCAAGTAAGCTCAAAATTGCAAGTTACATCTGTTAGTTGCATTTTTGTTGTGACCTGCACATTTTCATCTAAAATCCAACGGCTCAAAATGCCAAAAGATCTTTATCAATGTGCTATATTGTTAACAGTGTACATATTCAAGATCAGACTTATAAATGCAAAAAAGTTAATCATTGCTTAATAACTAAAAAAATAAATAAAGACCCCGTGGTGGGCTGGCGCCCTGCCGGGGGTTCGTTTCCTGCCTTGCGCCCTGTGTTGGGTGGGATTGGCTCCAGCAGACCCCCGTGACCCTGTAGTTAGGATATAATGGGTTGGATAATGGATGGATGGATATATAAAGACCTACATATTGGCAGCAGAAGTCTCTCATACTTGTATCCATTTTCTTTCATATTTTTATGATGCTGCATTTTTTGCTATTGCTCCTCAAACCAGATAAGAAGAAGTAGACAGCTAAGGTGCCATCTGACAGGTTTGTCAATTTTAGTTCATGCACTCACGTATTGATCATTTGTTCCTTTCCATTCATTTCCAAATATAAACGGAAAGCATGACTTCATTTTCAACTCTTGAAATAATCTGAGATAAATCATGACACTGAATTTACACTGACTACTGCAGCCGTCAGAAGGAGCACTGGAGTATTACAGTACGTAGGGTGGACTGCGACTATGAATAGTTTGAAATGGTCGCTTAAGCTATCGAAAGTTTGTCTTTTTGTAAAGGTAAAAGATGCACGAGTTACAGACATTGATCAAAAATGTTAGCAAGTGTCATAATGAGTTTATGTCAAGAAAGGAAACCTACCTTTCACTATACACAATTATATACACTCTTTATCAAATAATTCAATAAATTGGATGTTACTACATTTCCGTTGAACTGGTTTACAGATTGTTTTAAATTTGTATTGTCTGTGCAATGCTTAAACAGATTTAATACATGATTCCAAGCAATTGGTTGCACACCACTTTGCTCCTGGAATGATTTTAAATTCTGTTAAGTTAGTTAGTAAAAATGTGTGTTTGCATAGTTTAACAGTGTATAAACTGCCACTTTGATTACAATGCTGCTCCCATAATATAAAGTTGGGGTTCTCCATATTTTACAAAAAAAAGGTGTGTTTGCCTTTTTAACCTGATGATCCTGGTACTTTACACCCGTAAAGCACTGATTCACTCAATTTTCAAATCCAGGCAAAAGACTCCTGTTTCTCTCTTCCTATTTATTAATAGTTTACTTTCCAAAGATCAATGTGGACAAAAGCAGAATAGGAACCACAAAGGTTGTAAGTTTAGTCCTTCCTTTAGTTCCACTGAACAATTCTCGTCCCCTGCTTACACCTAAACTATAAACTGCACATATCAATGCCCATAAAGCAAAACGTGGCGGCACAAGGTGAAGACATGATGAAATTTACTATGTGTCCCCTTGTCCATGTGATGTACTGTTTAGAAGATAACCGAGCCTCTTACATAGGAACTCATCAGCTTTTTAAAGCGTTGTGAGTTGTCTAGTGATAGTATTCAGCAAGAATGCACAAATATAGAAAATAAATACAGACAGAGAATCCAAGACTAAACATCTACGGGAAAATTTTAAAGAAGCCTCCTTGGAATAATGCTGATGACAGTCATGAAAACAGTCTTGTCAAAATTACCTTAGCAAAAACCGAGGAGAGATAAAGCCTAGCAAAAGTTAGGTTACAACATTTCAGAAGTAAGGCCATACCTTTTGCAGAAATCAAATCAAAGTGAGAAAGAAACTTCCAAACCCAGTTATCCTGAGCAGGGTCACAGGGAAGCTGGAGCCTATCCCAGCAAGCACTGGTCGCAAGGCTGGAACAATCCCTGGACGAGGCATCATCAGTCCACCACAGGGTGAACACACACACACACACACACACATTAGGTCTTAATTTAGCATTGCCAATACGCATAACACCAAGAGAGAAACCCACGGGGAAACAGGGAGAAGATTACAACTCGACACAGGGAGCACCCAGAACTGTTACCACTGCGCCATTCAGAAAGAAGTACAAAAAACATTAAATACAGAATAATGCAACCAATGGCACTTTTGACTTTACCTGGCAGATTACTTGATAAAAGCATAAGGAATACTTTTTGTAAATGGTCAGAGTATAGTACACTACCTATGTCTCCTCCTCTCTACTTTTATTCCCCTGAAATATTTTCTTGTTTTAATCACCCTCAGTGGTCTGATATGGAGTGAAGCTGCATAAAACTCTGAGTAGCTGGTCCTTTGACCAGCCAAGGTAGGGAGTAACATTTTAAGGATTTATACAAGTAACAATTCTTGCTTTGTTTTAATACAGGTAATGTGCCTTCCTGCCTAGCTAGTAACCATGCACTTCTGTTTGAAATTCACAGTCTGGAGACTTGCAGTCAGGTTACCAGATGACACTTGGCCATGAGTGCAGACTGGTGGGTGAAGCGCAAGACATGTCTAGACCTGGTTTGTGTCTTGGGCCGGATTCGACTGGTGTACTGGACAAACCAGAATGAGAAAATGGACAAATGCATCCTTCCAGAACACACATTTAAAGCTCTGGGTGTGGTAAATGTTGCAGTGAAAAATCAGCTGCTAAAACCTCAGCAGTAAATAAATAAATAAACAAACAGGAAATTCTCATAAGAATATCCCAGGAACAGTAAATGAGAAAGGAAACGAGCCTCCTTTAACCAGATCCAAAACATTTTGCAAATTGCATTTTAATTTACACGTCCTTCAAGTAGTTAACGCTCACGAAAATGTTTGTTGATCAGCTTTCTTTGGCTTTATAAAAAAATAAGATGTTTATGTTTGCTGAAGTAAAATGACGATTTTTGGAGGATGACAATTTTTCTTAGGCGTGACAGTGACTTGAAATCATTACCTTACACACGACACGGGTTTCGAACAAAATCTTAATAATAAATAACATGAATGTGGATGTAGCTGAAAGTTCTCTTTTCAGTCCATTCAGGAATGCAGTTCCCGAAGCTCCGCGATCCGCTGCTCCCATTTGCGCTCAAAGTAGTTCTGTGCAGAGTCAACCACGGGGGGATTTGAAATCTCAAACAAACGAAAGCGAGTGAATCACTTATCTGGATGCTCCTCTTCGCTGAACTTCTCTCCCTCTCTGGCCCTTTCACTTTTTTTGTTTTGTTGCTTTACGATAGAAACGCTCCCTTACCGCGGCACGCAAAAACTTACACAAAGCAGGAGAAAAAAGAGTGAAAAGGAAGGGAAAAGAAGGAGATCCTGATCCCCCCTGACATAAGTACACGGCACATTTAACGGAATCACAAATCGGTTAATCCAAATGACCGAGTCGAACTTACCCTGAGGGATGACAGATCGATGCTGTCCAGACTTTTGAGGGCCATGTCCAAGCGCGTTGGATATTCGAGAAAAAGAAAAGTTGCGCTGGAGCTAACGGTCTAGCTGCGCGTCGAGCCCATGGCTGCAGGCGACTGACAAACACAGGAAATCTTACATCCAGTTAAACCCGGAAAACGGGCTGAGGAAACAAAAAGAAGAAGAAGAAGAAGAGAGAGAGAGAGAGAGAGAAAGCAGGCCTTAACGGAAACAAATCGATTCACACGGAGCTCGAAAGATTTAAAAGCCAAAATGAAAGAAGCTTCCCGAGCTGGAGCAATACGGACACCGCTACTTATCTGCGTCCAAAACAATGTTGCAATGTTCAAAATCAATCAACAAGACATCTTACTGGTTGTTGCAGTCGCGTACAAATTTTTTATTTTTTAAAATTTTTTTTTGGGATCACTTCTCTGTGTAACAGTCTGAACTGCTATGTGATCACAATCACCGTTTAGTTACTGTATGTGCAGCCTTTTTTGTCTGCCTGTATTTCAATTAAACGTTTGCAGATTAGAAACCATAAACTGAATTTTACAGGCTGATTGTTTCCCTCTCTCAATTTTCTGTACTTGATAGATTACTCGACTATTTGCTTGAAAATGAAGTCCATAACTGTGTGTACAGGTTCAGTAATGACAACCACACCTTTTCATATTGCACTTATGGGTATTATTACGAAAAGAAAAAAAGGAACTTGCTTCATTCTCATTTTGTTTCAGTCCAGTTATTTGAATAGAATCAGTTCTTGATTACTTAGCTGTGAACTGGTATAACTAATCTTTGCCCTTTTCTCTTTCCAGTATACATAAACATCCAGCCATCTTCCAAACCTGCTTCTCCAGAGCAGGGCCATGGGGCAGCTGGAGCCAAACCTAGCAAACATTGAGCACAAGGCAGGAACAATCCTGGGACGGGGCGCCTGCAACACTGACTAAAGGTGCTTTCTGCATGTTTGAGTTGTCTTGCTTTTCTTTTGGTTGTCAAACCATTTATTTATTTGTGAAAGTATGAGAGTTGGTAGTGTGGTGGCACAGTCATTAGCTCCAATGTCATTATTTCAGACCCAGGTGGCTGGCTGGAGGAAGTGGGCTCACCAGATGAGTAAATAACTAAGTTAAGAATAATGCTATAATCTCTTAAGTATGACAGGAACAACAAAGTATGTTATACACACTGTAATTATTGGTGTTAATGTTTCTTACTTCTGTTAGATACTTTATGTAAATAAGCATAAGTAGGTTCCATTTTATAATGTGGTTTCTAAGAAAATAAACTTTTTTCTTTATTCAATAGGGGACATTCTTGTATTTTTCTTCAATGCTTTTGGGACACTCATGTCAAAATGTATTTATTTATTTATTAAGTTTGGCCAATGTTTTTGAAATTTCCAGATTTGTATTAATGAACTGATTATTTTCACTTTGAGCTTATGTCTTTTTGTATTTCTTCAAGATTAATTAAAATATTGTAGAATTTTGTGATAGTTTGCCCTATGGAGAACTGATAAATGTTTAAATTGGAAAATGTGACTCATGGGTGGGCAGACCTGGAACTAAAGAACTGTGGTAACTGCATTTTTTATTTAAAAATGGCTAGTGAGGAGAGTAACCTGAGGTCTCAAATATAAAACCTTGTGTAGATTGCATACTAAAATTTTTCTTACCTGGAAGGCAAAAACAGCATACGCAAAAGAAACAGTTTATTAATTTCAAATCAACTCAAAACCATGTGCTTGTGGGCACACTTTTAGCCACTCCAGGGGCCTCATGTATAAACGGTGCGTACACACAGAAATTTTGCGTAAGAACGTTTCCACATTCATATCGCGATGTATAAAACCTAAACTCGGCGTAAAGCCACGCACTTTTCCATGGTACCTCATACCCTGTCGTATGCAAGTTCTCTGCTCGGTTTTGCAGACTGGCGGCCCTCAGCGTCAAAGCAGTGCTGTACCTGTGTGGTTATCCTTTCTTTGCCTGACCCAGCTTTATAAATACACTGAACTTAATTGCATATTGTTTATTAGTGTAATGCATCTGATTGTAAATTACCTGTAGCAATGTAACGGTCCACGGAATAGCCATAGTATTCCAAATACCATAACTGCTTTAGCGTTGTTACTCTCACTGCACCATCTTCTTCTTCTTCTTTCAGCTGCTCCCATTAAGGTTTGCCACAGCGAATCATCTTTTTCCAAATTACTCTCATTGCACCACTCAGAGTATTTATATCACTGTATCTGAGTGGGGAATCACAGCAGCAGCTGATCGGAAAGAGAATTATCAGTATACAGCATCAAGCACACGTTGCCTCAGCCATGGCAAAACATTTCAAAGCCTTTCCTGTACAGACCTTGCGTTTCAGAAACAGTTTCATCCGAAGAACTATAAACGCACTCAATCAAGTGCTCCTTGTAGAACTGTTTGTACATATAAGTACAATCACCTCACTGTAAACTTGCACTACAGTTATAATATCGCACAACCTGAGCCACTTTATAAAGCGCGTATTTACATATGATGACGATATCATTTTTAAGATGAAATGCAGCAAAATATGTTGATTATATTATACAGATAAAACTTTAACTTCATTTAAATAAGCTGTATTGTTAATAATTAAACATGTGAGGACACGGTGCCACAGCGCTAGCAAGTTCACGTATTGTTCCTGCCTCACGCTGTATATTTACTGAGGCTGGCGGGACACTAGAAGGATAGAATAATTAAATATGTACTACGAAGATATTTCAATGTTCCTTAAAAGTTCTGAAGAATCGTCGTTGTAAGATTACAGATGGCTTAACGTCTATTACAGAGCTGATTGTGTGGTGATTGGGTATTTGAGGAAAGAAAAGTATGACAGGAATTTGGCGGTTAGTATGTTTGAAAGAGACAGTACTGCTACAATAAATTATTTCATCGAAGGTTGCGCATGGCGCAGCAGCATCTTGTGTGAGACATGAAAAATCACTGCGCCATCGTGTTCCCATGTTTAATAACCTGCTTTCATTCCAATCATCATGAAAATGATATCACGTATACATCTCGGTTTTTTAATTACTCAGAGAGCTGTAATATCACAAATGTAATGGATTCTGTGTCCTGTCGGAGAAAGGGAAAGAACGGAAGCAGGTAGTGATTCACACACATAGAGCACATAGAAGATCAAATACAAAACAAAGCATTTAACGTACTAGTTTAGTTCTGATGGGATTTGAGAAACTAGTAAATTAAATGATTTTAAGATGAAGTTTATGATGTTCTACTTTAATGGCAAAATAAACTACGTGATTAAAGTGGAAATTTCAAGATTAAAGTTGACATTTCGTGCTTTTTTCCCCACTGTGTGCCCTTTTTTTCTCTGTAACCTAATAAGCTTACATATGACACTCAGATGGTGGGCTAGAACTCGCCTTTTCACGGTGACTTTGATATGTAACAACTTCTTTTTTATTTTGGCGCTGTGCGACTTTGTGAACTTTAGCTTTCGAGTTTCGATGTCACTCGATCAACTTCCTTTTGTTGATTATACCATGGTTTAAACCAACAAATAGTACGTTTTTCCTTTGCCTCCACTTGGTATTCGCTGAAATTCTTATATTTTCCCTCTTGCTTTTGTCATTGTCTTTTCACAGAATGCTGAGCTTAAGGGCTATTTATATTGATTTGCATATTCAAAGAGGCGTAATTCTGGGAGGAGTTGGGGCGGGACAGCATGCGCGTGCACGAGCGTTACTTTTCACACTGACCGCTTTATGTAGTGGAAGAACGCGGAAGTTGGTGAACGCACTGATTCCTGCATCTAGATTTTTCTGTGCATAAGCACATTTCGGCTTTTGTGCTTACGTCATGTTAAAGTGCGAAAAAAAGTGGGAAGAGCCAAGTGTAGAGTCTAGTAACAAAGTTCTATTGTGCAGTGCCCAAACTGCCACCATTGTGTTGACTGACGAGGCCCTGCTGATACAAAAAAAATCGATTAAGGCTGTTATTGCCTTGTGTCAAATGCAGCATAAACTGGCACAGGCTGTATGGGCAGATCCACAAGATATCAAGGGCATTCTTGGTAGAAAAAAAAAATAAAATAAAATAATTTAACCAAGTAAATTTCAATCCTGCAGTACATTCAAGTCTCTTTACATTCAACATACAATATCCAAATGACCTTGACGTTTTATTGTATTTATGTCCTGAGGGAGAGCGTCTGGGTCATTCATGCACTCATCTTGGCCTATTGCAGTTGACAGTGGCAGTCCATATTGCTGCACTATGTTGTACTGAAGTGCAGAAGCCATCAAAACACAGCAAACCTTAGACACGATGATTATATTTTTTTACATATTAGAAGACTCCTTTATGTAAAGCAACTTACAAAGCAACTTATAATATACAATATACTGTAGATATTATAACTTAAATATATAGTTTCTATCACTGACCCTGTGTGGGATCCTGACTTTGTGATTTACCCACTGAAGAAAAGAATATACATGCTATTTGTAATGTAGTAAACTTAATTGCAATCCTTTCAATTAGGTCTACTTACCAAGAAGCTAAGCATTACACAGAGCATATCCCTGAAGTCTTCTTCCTGTACTAATCTATATATATAAAATTCTTTTTGCGTTTGAAACTGAAATTACGTATGACCACGCAAAAAGGAAATTACATATGACCGCAGAATATATTATAATACAGGAACTAATAACTTCATTTGTGGACGCCATTTTTATATTGTCTTTACGGACTGTTATTATTTGTGTGAGAGTTATTTTACTGATATTGAAAAGAAGTAAACACAAACACGCCGATCAATCCCATAGAAGTGCGTTCTAACAGAGAAATTTTGTTTACTCGTCCACGTGACTGTTGCAGAAACTGCCACATTATAACTTTTTTTTAATTGGCAGTACATTATAATAGAAGAGATGACGAAAACAGCTTTGCGTCTTTCTACTTTTCAACTGTGCTGAGCTGTAAACAATGTGAAGACGACACTGCCTTCAGCGGCGAGGGGTCGTGAGAACAAAGTGGACGTTTGGAGGCACGGAATGTCGGGCTGCTCTGCCGGGTCGAGAGCTTCGCAGTTGCGGTCGGTGTCCTCTCTTCTTGCACTGTTTGTGACACTTCAAGTGCCCTGTCGGCTCCTGGGAGAGTGGAAATCATTGCGAATGAATGTGATCGGCACCATCGAAGCAAAACTCTCTTTGTAAATTGCACTTCATGACTACTTACTGTCCCTTAAGGTGAGTTCAGGTCACTAAAACCCCGCAACATTCAAGGTTGCTTTTGTGATGAATTCTTTTAAAAAGATGTACCAACCTCTTCATGTTAAGTTTTGCACTTGGGAATTGTTTGGTCCTTCTGCCCGTTAAGCACGGAAGGGCAGAGTCGACATTTCTCAGAATAATTTTTCTCTTAAGTCACAGGCACGTAGTGCAATGTTGTCAAGCAGAAATCTGCAGAATCGCATAGAAAATGTAATTTCTATACCACAGTGGTCGTGTAGCGCCTTTCACAAGGGAACTGCTACCGAGAGATGATCCAAATACATTTAAGCTGCTGTTAGTGCTACTTACCTGTTGTGTTATAGCGCCTTTAAAATGTACTTTATCCGAAATCACTCCAGTACTGCTCAATGTATCTTTACTTCTTACATGTTAATGTTTTACTGTTTAATAATTTATATACTACATTTTATTTTTTTCCCTTGCACTCAGTGAGTGAAGCCACTGGGTAATCAGCTAGTATTTGATAAAATAAAGGAATCAGGGGTTGCACCAGGCCACCTTCCAATGTTAGTCAGACACATTTGAGCATCACATATTATTTGTATATTAATTGAATCAAAGTGCTTTCTGTTTACAAAAGCAAGTTTACTCTGTCATGGTGCTTTTATCGCAAACTGTGTGCAGTTAATTATGGCGATTTCATTAGGAAAATCAGCAATCACTGCAAATTACCTTATGATCTTGGCTTGCTTACCCTTACTGTTATAGACTATTTACATGTATCTGGGTAGCATTTTAATTTTACAATTCCATACAGATTGCACAACACAGTGCAGAGACGACTGTGAGATTCCTGACTGGTCAGCCAGTTCACACTGAAATGCACCCATCACCAAATGCCATACTGTTGTTAAAACCTGTAACAGAACAGGGATGAATTTCTGCATGATGGTCTCTGTGATGTAGGCTCAAATTCAGCAAATAACTCCCAACAGAATGGTTGTAGGAAGTCAAAATTGGTTTATAAGCCATTCATCACGAGACAAAAAAAATCATTGCAACCCTGTATAGCCTACCATTGTTGAATTCCTCTAAAGATGCTAACGATGCCATTGCCAGTTATGCCGTACAACACACCGCACACAATTTTTATAGACAAGATACAAGTAGATGGGCTACACACTAAGGTAATTAACATTACATGTAAGCATTAGGTGTTATTATAACACTGAAGACAGGCAGAAAACATTTTAGTTAACTGATATGAATAGTTTGAGAAATGCGCAACAAAACAAAATTTTCTCTTCTCTTTACTTCACTATACATGTCAATAAAATGTCAACACCAAAAAAGTCTGCATAGGGCTTACTGATTGTTGAAACCTGCTGTTTCATTAAGTCAATTTTCACACCAAATGTGTGTTTTATAAATACTGACTTTTGAGTAACAAATGGTTTACGCACATTTAAAAGCATTAGAAAGTTTTATACACGAGTCCCCTGGTTTGGTAGACTGCATTTTTAAAAATAGGGACATGAGAGAGGTGACTGTCTCCAACCTCTCTAGAAAAGCTTATGCCAAGGTGCATGAACAGAGACTCCATTCAATAGCAGAACCTTAGGCCGAGGAGAAACAATGTGGATTCTATCCTGCTCTGTGGAACAGTGGATCAGCTCAGTATTCTTATTCTGATATCTGAGAAGTCATTAAAGTTTGCCAAACCTGTCTATATGTGTATTGTGAAAAAATGATCACAGTTTACCCATAGTGTTGTGTTGCCGCATTTCTCAGGAGTATGGTGCTTTGGGACTGCAACGGTGTACTGTAGCACATCCAATAGTTGCGTAGTTGGGATGAGAATTAGTAACTCCAAATCTGTGATTACTAGTTCACTCTTAGAAACAGTGGCTTATTTTGTGCTGGTAAGAGGTGAGCAGCTGACCCACGGGAAAGAGTTCATGTACCACAGGGTACTGTGTACTACAACCAGTTCACTGTTAATGAGTGAGGACACATGTGATCATGAGACTCCACACTGGATGATTGTAGTGAAGGAGCTAAGTCCTTGGATGAAACTTTCAATTGCCCAATCAGTCAATCTTCCCATTCTTATCTGTGTTGACAAGATCTGAGAAAAAATCACACTGAAAGTTTACACAGTTGAAATGAAGTTCCTGTGTAGGGTTGCTGGATTCATTCTCTAAAACTGGGTGAAGAGCTCAGCAATACGGGAGGACCTAGGAGTAAAAACACTGCCTCAACAAACTGAGAAGAGCTGCAGTATTTTGGGTGGTTTGGCACCAGAGTTAGAATGCCACCTCCCTTGGTAGAACAGGAGCAGACACTGGCCACTGTAGAGGATTGATATCTCTAGATCTGTTTGGAAAAATATGCGAATTCAGCTGGAGGAGCTCAAATAAGTTGCTGAGCATAAAATGGCCAGGTTTGTCCAGTTCGATGTGCTGCCATTGTAACCCTTCTCAGGATATGCAGACCAAAACTGAAGTGACAGTTAGTAACAACAAGAAGTAATTAAAGGATGCCAGCTGTACTTATATACAGATATTACTCTTGATATCTTGGTATCTTTCAAAATGACCAAATCTCATTAGTTCATGTGACAAAGCTTAGGGCAAATACAGTAGGCACAGTACTGTATTCCATTGATTCTACGGTTTTTAAACATCATTGAGTTACTGGAAACAACAACCACAGGGTGAATGCGAGGGTGTCCCCTGTGATGAATGAGTGTTTTGTCCACTGTTGATTCCTTTCTTGAGCCTAAATTATGTTGGGACAGCCCAGCAAAAACCTATGGCATAAGTATTCTTAGAAAATGGATGACTATCTTTATAATGGCAAGGACTGCATGGACTTTTTAGCATGTCAGCGAACAGCCAGTGCAATCTATGACTTGACTGTTACATCCGTAAACCATTAAAGTATTTTAGGACCGACAGTTTACCAGATATTTGCTGTTGAGAGAGTCTTACGAGTTGCTTGTGATCTAAGATCCAAATCCCTAATACAAACTCTAGCAGTTCCCCTGCCATACAGTAAATCCTAAGATACGCTTGTTACAGAGTGTTTTAACAGAGACTCACCCCACCACTTTGTTTGCTGCAAGATATATTTTAGGTGCTTTGCTATATCTTGCCATTTGTTGTAGGCTATATAGAAATGGGCCGGTTTACATATCAAAGTAACAGAGAAAAGACCCATAGTTATCCACATAAGGACCATTATTTCAAAAGAGGTTGATTTACATACATTGCAGAGAGATTCAGAGAAGTAGACTCCTTTCTTCTTTGAGCTGAAAAAGTTGGTAAAAGTGCCATTTTTTAAGTAACATATGGGAAAGAGGAAAAACAAAAGCACCCTGTTTTATTATACAGTACTTTACATATACAGATGTTTACGTCAAGTTTGTGGTGATCACTTTGCTCGCATATTCACCAATAGAGCTGACCTTCAGCTGAGAAAGAAAGACAAACAAAAGAGTGTAGCATGGCTAATAGAACTGGTTTTGATTTCATGCAGACATTTTATTATCTCGTGTTATGTTACAATTTGCATTTAAATAACAGCGCCAGTGTAAATACATTATTGTGAAATAACATAGAAAAAGAACTGTGCAAAGTTTCATTGCTTTTTCAGAATCCTGGTGTGTACTGTAATACATCCAGTTTGCACTGTGCATGATTGGGGGGGAGCCCAGTGAGGAGAAACAAAACAATGAGGTGTCCATCCATCCATCCATCCTCAGCTGACCTTCTAATCATCAAATAACGTTTCATTGTTAACCTTGAAGGTGCAGAACACGAGTGTGCATGCTGGACATGGCGACTCTGAAAACGGAGAAATTAGAATGTTGTAGCTTTTCTAATAATCTCTAGTCCGTGATATTTTTTTCATTTACAAATGCAATTTGGTGGGAACTAATGTTCATTTATTTATACAAATAGTGCAAACATTTTTCAGTATTACAGTATTTTTTTTATGAAGGTAAAACCCACTTTCATTCAATACAAAAATATTTATATTCACAAAATTCCCTAGGTTTAGCCAGCATCTCTTCAATCTCTTCTGCCTTACCATTTAAAATTAAGTTATACCCTCTACACGATTCTTTTATTTTTTTAATGATTTAGTGAAATTATGGAAGTGATTATCTTTGCATTCAAGACTAAACTTTAGTGGTAAACCTGAATGCCGCTGCCTTTTTTGATTTCTAAAATGGAGAATATATTGCAGGATGTACAACTTCTATTGCTGACATTCCAAACTGCTCTATTGTATGAGACCTTAGGTTTATTTTTAATATATTTAAATATTTATATATATATAATTTTTTTCAATTAAAATTCTAAGTTTAGAAAGGATCACATCTATTCACAACAGATGCATTCAAAATAAGTTACAATTTAAATACTTCAACAAAATTGCAAATTATACATTTCATCTCATAAATATAGTAATTACAACCTTTTCGGCATACAAAATGAAAAATAAAAAGGAAAGGCTTTTAAAGAGTACTCAGCTCTGCATTTATTTGTGGAAAAAATGACCCTTAATTCATACCTTGTTCTGTCAGCCAATGTGTGATTCATTTTGTCAAAGTACTCTGAACATCAATAAATAGAAATAATATTATAAAAATAATGAACCTTGCAGTTTTTACAAAAATTGGAAACATGAAGTAGGTTGTAATATGCAGTGTCCACGCAAACACTACGCGAGTAGAAAACAGCTGGTTCAAATAAGGTTTATCTTTTTTAATCATTGTTACTTTGCAACTATTTAGATGTCTAGAGATCAATTAAAAAGAAGTTTCTTTCTCGTTTTTATGTGCCTGTTCATAACAGTGTTTTTGTAATTCAAGTATAGTAGATTCCGGTTAAATTTATATAACAGATTCAGAAATTGTACATTGGCAAAAAAAAGTCCTCAAACTATCCTTTCCCCGAATCTCAAATGTATTAAAGTCAGAAAAAAAAATGAATATGCTCTCAAAACTCCGAGATAAGATATGATTGCTTAAAAATAATGGTAGGTAGTGTTTACATGAAAAAAGAACTGGCTAAGTCTGGCTAAGATTGTTACATTTGAATTCCATCTTTCCATATTCTAAGCCTTCTTTTATCCATTACAGGACTTCAAGGCAACAGCTTTGTTTAGTTTTTTGTTTTTTTTTTCTTTCACTGTTTTTAATTAAACATGTTATATAAAGAAAAGTAATTTGGGAACAAACCAATTCAGATTCCTTATTGAAAGCATGTACAGCATACACTTCTAAATCATTATGCATGGAAAAATGTATCTTAAGCCTTTATTAAACAGAAAAAATGTCAAACCTTTAAGGTTATAAAAAGCATTCAATTCTGCAACAGTTTAATTGAATAATACGTTTTGTCATAATGTAGTTCCACACACTTCTCAGAAAATGTAAGTATATTTCATATTGCTGTGGTTTACTATAATGCTTTATTAAATGCAAACACATCCAAAGAGCTGTTGTGTGTCTTCTACAAGTGACTGGATAAACCCTAAGGGTAACTGCTTTATGTAAAAGTTTTATATACGTTTCCTATAAGAACATGTTCACCAGTGACTGAATCCCCTAATTATATCTATGAATTAAAATAATAATCATGTGTTATGAATTCACACTTTTGAAGCTCACTGAATTTTGATTATTATATTTTTTAAACAATACATCTAGTACTATAGCTTTTCTAGGTGTACAATGTACCGCATATCTCATGGAAGCAGGCAGACACTTATTAAAACAGAGAAAAAACTCAGTAAAGCTAACTTCCAGTTTTTTAACTCTATTTTGTCATTGATTTGACTTTTATGTTTTTAAATACATATCTTCATTTGTGTATTGGTGAAGGCAACAGCCAGGTTGCAGAAGAAATTTTAAAACCAAAGTTAAGAAAGAATAGTATATGTAATACTTAAAGTGAAATAAATGTGTATACTGTTCAGACCTTTTTTAACTTTTACTCACACACACACACACACACACACATATATAACTTTGCATTTGTTAAAATGTCCGTCTTGCAGACTAACAGAAGCCAAGGATGCCATTCCTTACATAGAACCGGAGCAGCAGATCAGAATTTGTCTACGTTGGTGCGACTCTGCCCTCTGCTGGAATACAGTAGGTGTTGTCTGTTTGCAAGTATCTGCAGTACTTGGTGTGAATTTTAGGATATCTGATCATAAAGAAGAGAAAAATGAAACAAAGAATGGAGTCTAAGAGGGAGCTGTGTGGGGAGAATGTTATAAGCTGACAATATAACAACACATTTTTTTGTTTGTAGATGGTATTATTTCAAAACCTTTCAGAGAAGTTAATTCATCTCTCCGTAATAGATACGTGCGACATGAATGACTTTTTTGGTATGCATTCTAAACAGTCAGCAGCCTTACTAACAGATTTTCAATATTCAATTAACACCTGTATACAATACACCACAAATGTGGAAAAGACTTCCTATTTTTGGATTGTTTTAATTATCAGTATTCTCTTTTAATCTTTATCTGTGCCCAAAACAAAGATGAAATTCTTCTTTCAAAAATGTGCTAGGACACCTGGCATCCACACATTGGTTACTTTTTCCCCTTCTGTCCCTAATAAAAGCTTATCTTATTCCTTAAGCAACACTTTTACCTAGCTGTTATTTAGGTACTGTATACCGTCTTTTTACAGATTCTTACTCTGTCGGCTATATTGCAGCTTACAATAGTATAAGTTCAGGGCTTGAGATCATATTTCAGATCTTGGAGGAATTTATTTTCCTCTCCCAACACAAACTTCTAGGTAAAATCCTGCAGATTGTTCTTCTATAAAATTTAGTGCTGTGTAAAATGCACAGAAATCTTCTAGGCATTCTTATAATGTCCTTGTTATTACACAAAGCATAATAAAAAATCAGTTTTAAAATGTATTTAATTTAAAGACAGCACTGAAAATTATAGATTTTACAGTGATTATGAAATGTAATTGATATTAAAACTCAGTCCTTAATGTGTTTTCCTTTTTGTGTAAATCAGACAGCTTCACAAACATGACCGTTAAGCTGAACCATATATGATTACAGGGCATGAAAAGTGTACACAATTAACATTTTATTGTTTTCGGTATTTGAAAATATTGACTTTTGCAGAGATCCTTTTTTTTTTTTTGTTTTACTTATAATCGGATTATAAAGTAAACTTACTTGACCAATGTCCCCCAGAAATGATATTCCTTCATCATGTTCTGTCACAAATCTTCCAACATTCATTTCCCTTGTCTAAAGTGAGTGCACCCTTAGTTCTCCTGTCTCATTTCGGAGGATATTAAGAATATGGTGCACCAAAAATAAATAAATAATTACCAGACTGTCAAGAATTTGACTCCAGGTGTAAATAAATTCAGACGTCTTGTGATTATAGCCTTAAATAAAATGTTTGTATATGCAAGATATAGGCGACATTCTTGGGGGGATATACAACAGATACATACGGTTACAAAGCCATACAGTAAGTTGACAAGACCGTTGACAGTCCACCACATTCTCTGTAAGATCGGACCATCCTAGATGCCACAGTGATCCCTAAGACCACGTCATGGAATCAATAGACGTATTTCACTAAAATGTCAAAGTTCATGAGTAAAAACTATCTTAACCTAAAATCTGAAAGAGGCCTACTACTGTACAAATTAAGTTTGAAAAACTATACTTGAATAAAACTATAGATTTTTGGGATGATGTGCTCTGGACAGTTGAATCCATCCATCCATTATCCAACTCGCTATATCCTAACTACAGGGTCACAGGGGTTTGCTGGAGCCAATCTTAGCCAACACAGGGCGTAAGGCAGGAAACAAACCCCGGGCAGGGCGCCAGCCCACCGCAGCAGTTGAATACAAAAGTATAAAAATAATTTGAAATTTCAAGTCAGGTTGAAAATTAAAATAACAGCTCACAGAAAGAACTAGATATTAAGCATATTTTTGTTTTGGGGCAAAGATGGTTTGAGCCTGCTTTTATTTATTTATTTTTTTTCATTTTTCATTTTTATTACTATTTAATTTAATATATATATTTTTTTGTATCAGTATACTGCTGCTGGATTATGTGAATTTCCCCTTGGGATTAATAAAGTATCTATCTATCTATCTATCTATCTATCTATCTATCTATCTATCTATCTATCTATCTACTTCCTTATGATCTAGCCACTTTGCAATCATCAAATTTGCTACATTATACTGCAACATTATAGAGACATACTGTATGTGGAAGTAACTAACAAATAGTCAAGGTTAAAACAATAAGGGTTTGACAATTTTCACAAACACAAACCATAACTAAAATAATTCAATTCAGGGCTTTAGAATGGTCAGATCAAAAAGCTCCATTATGTGCACATAGTTAAACTCTAGTTAGACATTCCAGAACTGAAGCTCTGCTGTGCAATAAGAGACGGGGAATTGGCCAGAACTCCTTCCACAACCCAGGAGAAACTAGCTAAGAAAACACTTCATTCAAGATATTGTATTATGAATCAAGGGGTGCACTTATCTTGTTATGTGCGAGTTGCTTAATTAGGTTACATTAGTGATTCTGTTATAAACTTTTGAAGAGTAGGTGAAAGTGAAATATGTCTGACTGAGTTAAGCTATAAAGTCCTAATGAGACGTTCTTTCTTTTTTACCTAACTAGTTTTTTAAACCCTAAAAATTGCAGTTCCGGTAATGTTTGCCTTTAATAGTTGTACATATCAAGGAGTCTCGTATGTAATTAGAGAGAAAACCTGCTGAATTTCAAGGGGTTTTTCTTATTTCTTCACAATAAAATAATTTTTGTCTAATCAGCTATCAACAAGGTCACTCCTTTAGTTTGTAAAATAAATGAATTTTACTTGGATTCTCGTGCCTCCATTTTCAGTATTTTTTTTTCTATTGGTGAGACACGTTTCTTTTTTTTTTACAAAGCACACAATCTGAAAAACATCACAGAAAATTACAATTGTGCTTAGAATTTAAGACATTCTGAATCACATTGACATGAGAAAAATATTAAATGGTATGAAGGAAAATTTAGTTCACTTTAACACAATTGCTCATACATGTACAGTTTGACATCCGTGGCAGAGCGACGGGCGCTGAGCAGGCTCCTGTCAATCATGGAGAATCCACTGCATCCACTGAACAGGATCAGACAGAGGAGCAGCTTCAGCGACAGACTGCTATCACTGTCCTGCTCCACTGACAGACTGAGGAGATCATTCCTCCCCCACACTATGCGACTCTTCAATTCCACCAAGGGGTGTAAACGTTAACATTATACAAAGTTATTGTCTGTTTTACCTGCATTTTTATCACTCTTTAATTTAATATTGTTTTTATCAGTATGCTGCTGCTGGAGTATGCAAATTTCCCCTTGGGATTAATAAAGTATCTATCTATCTATCTATCTATCTATCTATCTATCTATTATTTGCTGGCAAAACTCTCTAGATCAGCGATTACCAAACTTGTTCTGAAGAACTTCCTTTGCTATTGCCCGAAAACATTTCTTAATCAGAGGCCGGTGTTTGCCTTTGTGTGAACTTCTTGTTTAATTTGAGAATCAGCATTTCCTTTCACTATGCAGCATTAAGTACTCTAGGGTGTAATTGTCTGTTGCAAGAAATTTTGAAACATTGCTGTCATACCTATATTGCAATAGACACTATTTTAATTTCAATTGAATTTTTTGTAGAAGTGAGGTAATACTTTTAACAAAGAGATGACCAGAAAACAAAGATATTGCTAAGATATTGGACTTTTATAATACTTTCTGATTTAGCATGTGAGTAAAGCAATAGTAAAGTGAATGATCTTACTTAGGATCATCTGCACATATGTGTTTATCAAGCAAAGGACTACAACTTCAGATTTTCACTACCTACTACAGATAAAAGGTCATATTTTGGTGCAATATTTTTAGAGTTACAATGTTTTTACATTTCTTCATTCCCTAAAAATAAAACTGAAATCAAACTGCTTAAGGTGAGTCTCTGATTTCTTGTTTCTTAAGTCTTGAGATTCAAAAGTAAGCTACATTTTATTGTTAATCTACAAGGGGCTGATCCACATTAGTACATTTTTGTTTAAAAATGAAGACATTAGTCTTCATTTTCACCTTTCATTCACACTACCCCAGCTTTTTCAATTCTTAAAAACTGAGACTTTTGAAAGCAGCCTCAGTTTTGTGGAGTGACCAAGTAAAAACAGAGATTTTCAAAAACACAAAATCTAATTGCGCTCTGATTTGCTTGGGTTTATTACATAGCCTTTCCCTGATTAGATATTGCTCATTACAACATCAAATTCACTAGACACCCTTCATGGAAGAAAAACATTTTCCTACATAGTGGACAGAAAAGATTCGCTTTACATAACGCTTGTTGTTTTGCTCCCCAGTATGCATCTAAATTGTGTTTTGTATAGTTTGAATGCTGCACACATATGCAAAAGGCAGATAATTTACCAGTTGCTTCAGTTTTGTGATAAGTTCCATGACTGGTGGTGTTATTGTCCCTTCAAAGATTTTTTTTTGGTCATTTTAATGTGGTCAGAGATACTTTAGAAAATGACATGAAAACACTAGTGGACAAAGATCATTTTCATTTAAAGATACTGGTTTTAGATTAAAATGTATTAGTGTGGAGGTAGCCTAAGATGTGCTTCTTGTCCATTACCTCAAAAAATCCTGTTTATATGCTGTGGCTGCAAGGAAGACTTCTTCATTACCTTCTTAATTAGTAGAGCAATACTGCATAATAGATATGCAAAGATACTGGACTTTATAATCTCTTATGATTTAGAGTGTAACTCTGAACACATCATTTAAGTTTTCTGCATTCCAACTGTAAAACTATATACAAGTATTTTACCACAGTTATGTATTACTAAAGTTCCATAGAAAGATGCAATAAAAAATGGTTATCTGCTGTAATTTTAAAAACATTTCCTTAAATTTTAGGTAATATTCTCAAATCACATAATGAAAACTAATTAACCAATTTAAAATATAAACTTACGATCTCTTAATCAATGCACATGCCAAATTAAAAATCAGCATATCCTTTCATTTGCAATCAATTTACAAAGAATAAAATTAAGTAACCTGCTCCTTACTCATTCTAGATCTGAAGAAGAAAAGCATTTGATTTAGGTCTTTACAAAAAAAACTAAAAATCTATCAGTATATGGTCAACACCACCTTGCAAAAAAAATGAAAAAAGCACACACTCACCACAGAACCTTTTCCAGGATACCTATTAAGATCTATCAGTAGGCTATAAAATGTAAACTGTAGTAGAAAAAGGAAAGCTACAATGCTGCTAATGTGATGTCTCACTTCAATAGACTTAAGGGGTTTCACACAAACCAAATTAAAAAATAATATTAAAAAGACAAAAATATAAAATGAAGATTTAAATGACAGCCAAGCATCATTGACGATAAACAATCAGTACACTCAGCTTTAAACAGGGTGCATGCATCTTAAGAGAGTATTTATTATCTATTAGTTAACAGTACACGTCATAAGGATTAGAGCTAACAAAAATAGTGCAAAGACTGATTGCCAACATCAATGTTGTACTAACTAGACCATACACAAAAATCCTTTAAAACAGGCTAGTTTAGAGTTGCCAGTTAACCTAACCTACATGTCTTTGGCAGTATGGTAGCGATCACATAAAACCCCCACCACACACAAGAGCAAACCTCTCACAGACCACAGCCAAGTGTGCTGGATCTGTGAGTGCTACCATTCCCCCCTCGTCCAATTGAGTTATTTGGAATACATTTTAAATGATTGAAATGGTTCTAGGCTTATGGCATAAGTATAAGCATAACATGCATGGTGCATCATTTGGAGTTTCATTTTCTTTAATAGCATGCTCAAATTATTTATGCAAAGGTTTTGTATTGTTAGGCTTAGAACCCTAGAAGGAGCTCAGTGATGCTGCCACTATATATTAATTTAGCATGCCACAAATGTTATTAATGAAAAAATAAGCTGGAGAAATATACCGTAACCTACAATATGGACCAAATATGGCAAATGCCACAGGTATTCTGATAGCTACAGTAAATGAAGTTAAACATATTGACTTACTTTAAAGAATACTCCAACCAAAATGAGATTGTAACAACCCTAAAGGAAACTATGCAGCACACCAGGAAAGGCTTTTGGTGGATGCTGCAGCACCTTGCTTTATTAATTCAATTTAACTCCTACCGTGGTTAACCTCTTGTCAGTCAAACATTAAGGTTCCAGTTACACCATAAAACCAGAGTTGCCTACGGCTTTACTTACTGATCTAGCTAGCACAGCTTTCCGCTCTCTATCTCACGCTGTTCCATTCTTCCTATACTCTTGAATTTTCCACACTCTTCAGCTACTCATCCAGCCAAGGTTACTTACTTATGCATTACTTACCCTGTGTAGTGTGCAGGGATGGCAGAGAAAAAGCTTTAACGTCATGTATTAATCCAGAATGGAGATAACAAAATACCAAACAATATCAAAAATATCCATGAAAAATTCTCATACTACATGTGTTGCATAATGAATATGTCAAGTCATCCAGCTTTACGCTCACAATGTCATAAATCACTTCCAGAAAAACACTCCAGTGAATGAAAACAACTCGAATGAGAACAAGTAATTGGAGTGTAGATCCACCTCCTGTTGATGATATATTTACATTCATATCCACAATTGGAGTATTTCAGAATTATTTAGTGGCAATTTGTTAAACATTCTAGAATTGACTTTCTGCTTGTTTTTGGGCATTTTGTATATGCCCAAATCTGAGACATTTTCTCTTCTTGGCAATACTTTCACTAGCTTTTTCTTAACTTTTAATTTTTAGTTGTACTCGCCTCTCATTGCACTTTGCAGTGAAGTGCAAAGTTAGCCAATGGCATGGAGAAGGGGTTGGAGAGCTGTGTCCCAATTCAAATGCTTAGTTGCATTTTATTATGTTCAATTTTCATTTTCAACAGTACTTTTAGAAGTGGGTTATTTAACAATATTTTAGAAAAAATACATGCACTTGGGATGTTGTGAGCACAAGACTAGACGATTCGACATTTAGATTGCAACAAAAATAATGTGAATTTTGATCATGGAATTTTTTGATACTGTTTAGTATTGTCCAGTGTTGGTCACCATAAACATCTGTTCTGTCAGAAATTTTGTTATCTCCATTCACCATGAAAACTGGACTTTTAAAAATTTTCTCAGTCATCGCTACAAACTTCAAGTGGTAAGTAACATAATTTCTGGGCAGACTATTCCTTTAAGATCCTGAAAAAAAATCCGCAATTTAGAAGGGTTTGGGCTTTGTCACATACTTTATATATAGACTCTCATGCTTATTTGCAGTGACAAAGTAGGCACAGCACATCACTTTGAAAGTTATTTTCATATGAAAATCCATGTCAAGCAAATCAAGCAAAGGTTTCAAAACAATAGACTCGAACAAAAAGGTGATCAATTTTGTCACCTTCACATATAAAAGAGGAAGTCAGCTGTGCATCATACATAAATAAAACACACACAAATCACACATACTGTACATGGCGAAACACAGACAGTGCTTATATTGAATGATATAACTAAAACTTCGTTATTGACAAATGTGAATCTGTCGAATAAAAAAACACATTACTACCAATTTCCCCCACTGAAGAAGGTTATTAGAAGCAAACTGACTTCTGCATATAAAAATAAAAACATGTTTAGAAGGTGGAATTATTTTTTTAGCTTCAGAATCTAATTAAGAGGAAACTGACTTACAAGTAAGAAGTGTACAGTAACTTGCATTAAAATGGTAACAAGCAGCCAAAGGTTTCCAGCAGAGTGAGAATTGGGAACTCTTGCTCTGAATTACTACTTGTCATGTTCCCTTGAAAACAGCAAATAAGATCCACAGTCAGCAGGTTTTGTGAACATTTTATGTGATCATGGCATGTTTATCAAATATAAAGCAACAGGGGAATCTAACATCATCGTTTTCTCTTAACCAAAGAATGAATGTGATATTTGAACTTCATATATGTAAAGGGATTTTTAGCTATGAGGCATTTATAATAAAAATGTTGGCAATGGCAAAAAATAAGTATCACTTTCATTCTAGGGTCCGGCAGTTTTCTTTTTTTTTTTTTTTAAAGAGTTTTTGTTCATTACTGACAGGTCAAATACAAGTTTCTGTTTAACTGTATCATATAGTAGTTTCTGTTATGAATGTTTGCCAGACATTCTTTTATTGTGCTTTTTTACCATTGTGCAAAAATAAACATCAAAGGTTATTTAGCTGTTCTACATGTCTGTAGACTTTTTTCTGTTGACTAAAAGATTGTCTGTTTTGCTGTCTATTCTTATTAAAGCAATTAATGATGACTGAGAAACCAATGTTAATTTTTTTAGTAATAATTCACAGTGCCAGTTTAACTGACTGGCCATCTCTCTCTCTCTCTCTCTGTATGTATATATATATATTAGCCAATCAGTTACAACACTGACACAAGGGTAAAAAAATAACATCGATTATCTTGTTACAGTGGCACTTCTCAAGTGGTGGGCATCATATTAGGCATCAAGTCAAGTAAACAGTCATTTCTTGAAGGTGATATGTTGGATGCAGGAAAAATGGGCAAGCATAAGAATGTGAGCAATAAATGACCAAATTGTGAAGGCCGGACGACTGTGTAAGAGCATCTCCAACATGGCAGGTCTTGTGAAGTGTTCCTGGTATGCAGTGGTTAACAAAAATATTTCAAGGAAGGGAAACCACTGAACCGGTGACAGGACCATGGGTTCTCAAGGTTCATTAATGCATGTGGAGAACGAAGGCTATCCTGTCTGGTCCAATCTTGTAGCTACATTAGATCAGATTGCTCAAAAACATAATGCTGGCCATGAGAGAAAGGTGTCAGAACACACAGTGCATTGTAGCCTGCTGCATATGGGGCCACATAGCTGCAGACTGGTCAGAGTGCCAATGCCAACCCCTCTCCACCACTAAAAGTGCCTACAAAGGGCACATGGGTATCAGAACTAAACCATGTAGCAAAGGAAGAAGATGACCTGGCCTGATGAATCACATTCTCTTTTAGATCATGTAGATGGCCGGATGTGGGTGCATCATTTACCTGGGGAAGAGATGGCAGCAGGATGTGCTGTGGGAAGAAGGCGACTTGTGTGATGCTCTGGCAATGTTCTGCTGAGAAACCTTGGGTTCTGGCATTCATGTTGAAGTTACATTGACATATATATATATATATATATATATATACTGTGTATATGCCAGAGTTTTTGATACATGGCAATAAAAATTAATGTGTGTTGAGCCACCACACGATGAACCACCTGCTTGCAGACAATGACTGAAAACACAGATCAGTGTTAACGTAAAAGTCAGATATGTTCTATATGAGTGGTTTCTAAAGTTGTTAACATAGTGGTTTCGCTGACTTTCTAGGAGTTCTTTGAGAATTAGAATAAAAACCATTTTGATTGGCCGCATTTAGAAGAGTGCCCTGTATAAATTAATATAATACAGCTTCTTATATTGCCTCTATAAAAGTGTTTGACAGAGACTGATACAACGAGAATTTTTTGAAGCAATGTGAGAAATCTTATGAATGATACTTGACAATAGAAGTTAAATAAAAAATATGCTGATATATTATATGAAAGGAAAATAATCTTTTCTATCTTTATCTTTGTCTTCTGGTCCAATCTTGCAGAAGAGCTACATTAGATAAAATGAAATAAAATACCCCCATTCAACTAATGAAAGACTGTTATATTGCTTGATCTAGGATCAATTCTAATTTAGTTTTTAAGCTCTCCAGGCACACTTTGTTTTCCAAACAGTCGCCCATAGCACCATTTGGCTGAAAGCAAAAATCATAATAGAAGGAGAAACAAATATAAATAATAAAAACAGATAATCTTTTGACACTCAAACTACATTATGTGTTTATATTTTGATGTGTTATAGCTTTGCTTGATTTTGATTTTTAAGAAATTATCACTGATGTTCAGCATGAACAAAATAAAATCACAAAATAGTGCCACTGGTTAAAACACAGGTTTCTTCTTATTTGGCTGACAGATATTGTTTTAGGCATAGATACTGATGTCATATATACAGTATATATATATATATATATATATATATATATATATATATATATATATATATATATATAAGAATATCTATATATAGACATATATAGGCTGCCAGGCTTTCTCTATAGGAGCATATAGTGATGTTCAAAAATTGAACTTACATTTTGAGTGGTTTTATGATGTGACAAAGAAAACAATTATTCATTTCAATATGAGTACTTATGCTCAAACAACCTTCAAGCTTTCAGTTATAGAAATATGTTATATGTAATGAGAAAACCATTGTCAACCTTTCCCTAATGATGGGTCTAGTAAACGCTTCTGAGAAAACAAAAAAATACACTTTCAAAACACACTGGGTTTGACGTTCCAGTCATTCTCAAGCATGTATGCAAACTGTACATAGTAACTAAGATTACATAAAAACAATGTCAATTAACACTTCGAATTAAGTAGGAAAGGTAATTTTTTAAAAGCTACCCTCATTTTTTTACTGAACCAAAACCCCCAAAATATATTGTATAAAGACAAGAGATGTTGTGAGTGTTCAACTCTGTGGGCTTTAGTCAGAAAATAATTAGTCTGTCTGTGCGAGTCTTCATGCAAAGAAGGAAGAAATTCTAGGAGTCACATTACCAGATGTCACTGGTAAGCTCTCTAGCAGAGACTGGCACAAAAGTATTATTCAAATGTAGTTCCGGCTTGTTTTTTAGAGTGTTGTTATGCATTATTTGTCCATTTAGAAGAGTCATGGGGATGTTACAGTACAAATGTCGATTGCCCATGGATGGTATTTGCACTGGGGACGAGGGCATTTCATATTCATAACTTCGGCAATAATGTCTCATTTGTGGGTGATTTGTTTGATGAAAGTCGGGGATCTCTGCATGGGTGGGGGCCATGGAGGAGGACGTTGTTGTCATGGCAATAGTAGATACAGTTTGAAGGTCACCAAAAAGGCCTTGCTCCCCAGAGTCCAAGACCTGTCTGCGAGACAGTGTCTCCTTTTTCTTGACAGGCATTTCAAACAGTATTTTCTTCCAGAATTTTGATTTCAGTTGGTTGCATTTGGGCCCTGTCCACTTGACCACTGAGAGTAATTTTATGGTGTGTTTCAATGCCTCCACCTCCTGGTAGTTCATGATGCCTCGCAGGTCCGTACATTCGATCATGATTACTTTAATTTCACCTGTCACTAACATACTGTGGAGGCGGTTTTCCAGCTGAAAGATGCTCCACCCTCTCCTGGTGACAAAGTCAGGAGTCAGCACAATGATGAGTCTCCGGCTTTGCTCCACTCCTCTGGCAAGATCTTCAATGTAAACTGTAAGAGAGAAGAAAACAAATGAAGTATACTTGGTAAGCAAATTATACTGGATATCTTGGTTGCATAGAAATAAACTGCATAATGCCTCATTGTTGTACTGTTATAAAAAGAATTATTTAAAAAATATAGGATTCATCTTCTCAATAAGTTTATCTTCATTTGATTTACAAGTGACACATTTCTGTTGCAGGATATATAAAAGGGAGATCACTCCAAGCATTATGTCAAAAACATTTTTGACAAATTAAAATGTAGAAACTGGACGTTTTGAAGCAAAAGGAACTCTTTGTGTTGCCCTGACATACCTGGCTCTATATCAGAGATGTTTTCTTGAGAGGATATATATTTAAGTAAAAAGTGTTATTATTATAAAGTGATCATCTTTTACCAACTTCCCTATTTAAAAAAACACCTCTTTTTCAGTAGTCAATAATTGGTTTTTGTCTGTAAAGTACATTTCTCTGGCTTTTATGTAAAAAATTGTAGAGTTGCATTTTACCTTAATTTTTTTTTACAACTAACCTTTCTAATTATATTTTCATTTAGAACTAACTGACTTCTACATATGAAATATCCATCCATCCATCATCCAACCCGCTATATCCTAACTACAGGGTCACGGGGGTCTGCTGGAGCCAATCCCAGCCAACACTGGGGGCAAGGCAGGAAACAAACCCCGGGCAGGGTGCCAGCCCACCACAGGGCACACACACACACCAAGCACACACTAGAGCCAATTTAGAATCACCAATGCACCTAACCTGCATGTATTTGGACTTTGGGAGGAAACCGGAGTACCCGGAGGAAACCCACGCAGACACGGGGAGAACATGCAAACTCCACACAGGGAGGACCCGGGAAGCGAACTCGGGTCTCCTAACTGCAAGGCCATATGAAATATGCAAAATAAATTCCAGCAATGTGAGTTAATTTTGTTAAAAAGTGGCTTGGTTCCTTGTGAAAGACGACAGAGGTATTGCTGTAAGATAATGGACAGGTGGAGTGTTCCTCAAAGTTAATGCGCTTTGGTTTACTGCTGCCAAGGACTTCATGCAGTGAAGACAAGACACAGAATTTTTTTTGAAAGACCACAAGCTCACAAAAGAAGAGTTTTTACTGTAATAAATGAAGCAGATGGATGACAATGAATGTTCAAATATATCAGGTGTGATTAAATTATTTCAATGAGAAGTTTCTTAGAAACAGGCATCTCCCTTGGAAGACAAGTACTTTTTACATATTTCTGATTAGAAGCTGGTAGTAAAGCTACTGATCTTGAAGAAGTTAAACCAAGGAAAAGCAGGAGAATCTGTGCCATAAAGGCAGGTTTAATAAAATAAGCCTGTAAAATTCATTTATGATGTTCAGTTTGATCAAATAAGTAAATATATGGTCAATTCCAACAAAGAACCGAATGCTGTTGTAGTTCACACTATATAAATTATGCTGAGTGATTTCATTACGACTGACTGATTGAAAAGGCTTAGTCATAATGTGAAATGGCAAATGACCAAACATAAAAGCTATTAGGAGAGGGTATAGTAGGAAACAGAAATCTGTAGCCGGAAAACACTACCAATAACAAAAACACATTTAACAGGATGTGGGCAAAGAGAGAAAGTGAAAAAGTACTACAAAGTTCTATGGACATCTTTATGTCTTATTGGTGTACTCAAATAATATTCTAGTCAGAAATGTGAATATATATATATATATATATATATATATATATATATATATATATATATATATATATATATATATATATATATATATATATTGTGATGAACGGCCAAAAGCTCAAGGATGGTTGAAGGCATCTACTTGCCGATACTGCTTCCCCCAAAACGCTAGATGGCAGCTTCCCTGGAGTGCAGTGGCACCCCGGATCCCACAGGGCACTATGGGACATGAAGTTCGGACACACAGCCCTGCTGGGTGCCGTGGGTGCCGCCAGGAGGAGCTGGGGACATATTCTTTAATTGTAGCCCGGAAGTACGAGGTAGTCATGAGGATGGAAGCCTCGATGTATTTCAAGGCTGAAGAAAATCCCTGTTCTTTATTAGACCCGGAAGTGCTAGCCAGTCACGTGGTCGGGAAGGACAGAAGCATTTCCAGGTCAAAGACAATTTAAAGGACTGATGGGAACCCAGTAGGCGAGCCGGAGTCGGAAGGGAGTGTGACAGGCTATCTGGAGTTGGAAGGGAGTGTGACAGAGCTTGCTGGGAGGTAAGAGGAGAGTATTGTGTTTAATTACTGTGAGTTTATTGGTGTTTAATGTGGCTGGGGTGCTTTGGAGGCACTATCTCAAAGAAAACAAGAAATTAAATTACAAAGTACTTCTTAGTGCTTTTAATCTGTGTCCAGTGTGTTTGTCTGTTGGGGAAAAGCTGAGCAATAGTCCCACCAAGTGTCCACTCATTTACAATATATATATAACCATTTTTTAAAAATAATTTTACAATTATGATGATGATAACCATATATCCAAAGTCCTAATGTCTACCATGCTACTGGGAAACTTATTCTATAAGTCTATCGTTCTTTCTGTGAAAAACTATAAAATTTGTGTGCAAACTTTATCCTTAGTAAGTTTTCATATGCATCCCCATGTTCTTGTTTAAGAATAACAGCTGGAATACTTTAATCATATCAAAATGAAAAGGTTTAAGACATTCAACCTCATCTCATAACTCATTCATGGTAGACATGGAATTAGCCTACTCACTCTTCTCTGGACTTTGTCTAGCGCTGCTACACATTTCTTATTCCAGTAATATGAAGAGCAAAAGTGCACGTAGTATTCCAGAGAGCCCTCATTAGTGTGTTATATAGCTTAAGCAATAACTGCCATTTAACTTGTATTCCACACATTTAACTCTTTAACCTTACATCCCTTTAGCCTTCTTAATCACCTCTGAATACTGTCTGGTTATACTTTATATAGTGGAGAGACCATGATGATTCCTAGGTCCTTCTCATACGGAGTACTATGCTTTCAAATTTCAAAATTCATTATTTGTGTACTCAGATAAAACATTTTACTTCGAATGGGTGATAATTTAGATTTACTTATATTTAATTTAATCTGCCACAAATGTGGAATTTAGATTTACTTATATTTAATTTAATCTGCCACAAATGTGCCTGTATCTGTCCAGGAACATCTGTTATGATATGGCTAATTCTAGATTTTCTGCCATAAGATTGAACAATACATGGCAAGGACATATTGTGTGAAATATTAGGAACAATCAGCATGGGTTCAGAAGAGGGAGGTCATGTTTCACTAACATGCTGGAATTCTATGAGGAGGCAACAAAAGGATATGATCAAAGTGGACCATATGATATTATTTATCTTGATATTCAGAAAGCATTTGATAAGGAGCCACATGAGAAGTTGGGCATCAAACTAAAAGAAATGGGAGTTCAGTGTTTTTAGTGTGAGTTTGATGTCAGAGGGTGATGGTGTGAGGAACCCTATCAAATCTGGCAGATGTTAAGAGTGGTGTTCCACAGGGGTCAGTGCTGGGGCCGCTGCTATTTTAAATATATATGTAAATGATTTGAACAGGAATATAAGTAACAAGCTGGTTAAGTTTGCTAATGATACCAAGATAGGTGGATTAGCAGATAATTTGGAATCCGTTATATCATTACAAAAGGACTTGGATAGCACACAGGCTTTGGAAGATTTGTGGCAGATGGAATTTAACGTTAGTAAATATAAAGTATTACGCATAGGAAGTAAACATGTTAGGTTTGAATACAAAATGGGAGGTCTGAAAATCGAAAGTACACCTTATGAGAAGGATTTAGCAGTCATAGTGGACTCTAAGCTATTGACTTCCCGACAGTGCTCAGAATCCATTAAGAAGGCAAACAGAATGTTAGGTTATATAGTACGATGTGTGGAGTACAAGTCCAAGGAGGTTCTGCTCAACCTTTATAATGCACTGGTGAGGCCTCATCTGGAGTATTGTGAGCTGTTTTGGTCTCTATGCTACAAAAAGGACATAGCAGCACTAGAAAAGGCCCAGAGAAGAGCAACTAGGCTCATTCCAGGGCTACAGGGGATAGATTATAAAGAAAGATTAAAAAAGCTGAGCCTTTTCAGTTTAAAAAAAGAAGATTAAGAGGTGACAACACTGAGGTGTTTAAAATTATGAAGGGAATTAGTACAGTGGATCGAGACTGTTATTTTAAAATGAGTTCATCAAGAACACGGGGACACGGTTGGAAACTTGTTCTGGGTAAATTTCGCAGAAACATTAAAAAGTTTTTCTTTATACAAAGAACGATAGACACTTGGAATAAGCTACCAAGTTGTGTGGTAGATAGTAAGACTGTAAGGACATTCAAAACTTGACTTGATGTCTTTTTGGAAGAAATAAGTGGATAAGACTGGTGCGCTTTGTTGGGCTGAATGGCCTGGTCTCGTCTAGAGTGTTCTAATGTTCTAAAGAATATCATGATACATAATATCATATACACCTCTCTGATCATATGGTTTCTTCCTTCCTCATAGAATTTCAGCATATTAATAAAAAAAATCTCAACTCATGATGACAATTTGCTAATACACCATTAAACAAAGAGCCTTTTCTTCATCCTTCTTCTTCAGACAGTTCACAAAGAATGTAAAGAAAATTAATCAAAAACAGAAATATGCACAAAGACAATGATGAAATAATGAATACCTACTAACACAGATTACTTTCACCTAAAAATATATACAAATTGGATGTATGCCATCATCCCTAATATATACAAACCTAAAAGTTCTTCTCTCTACTCTACCTGCTCAGCAGTAAATATGTGTCTGCAAACCAAAAGACCGGTCTAAAGATGACCCCTGGTGGTGAGGACTTCAGTTGTATACTGCTAGCTATTTTGCCTAGCCAATTGTTAATTATGTCTTCCAGTGTCCCTCAATAGCAAACAACACTGAGTCATGCATTCTATGTACTTCTGTGATCAGGTGCAATATCACTATTGTAAACCTTCCTTTCATCTAGCACAGGCATGTCAAACACGTGGCCCGACACAGAAATCTGTGCGTCCCGCATGACAGATCATAGTTAGCACTAATCTTGTACAAAATGATTACTATCGTTTGTGATTGAATCATTCTGCATCTTCGGCATTATATTGACTTTTCTTACTTCCGCCTTCTGACAAAAGCATGTTTTCCCATGGCATTACGGTACCGGAACGTCATCTGCTAGTATAGTTGCAGCTGCAGTATCAGCTCCTTGATACCCTAGGCATGACACTGCAACCCCCAACCACCCGCCCCCCCACCCCCAAATCCCCCGACGTCGCAACTGAAGTGCTAGGCAGTAGCAGCCAGGCAGGCTACACTACTGGCTGGGCTGCTGAGACTGGCCACTGGGCAGAACTGACCATCACGAGTAGAAATAGCTTGCATATTTTCAAGTTTTTTTTGCTCTAGTTTTATGTAATTTTGTGCTAGTATTGTAACGAACAGTTAGTGTAGACTACACCTGAAGATCTGAAGTTGCTTATTAACATATTTTTGTAATTTTGAGTTTGTAAAATTAGTATAGGTCAGGGGGATTTTTGTGTCTGTGTACTTTTTGGTATTTGAAATTTAATTTCACAAAATTTCATTTAAAAATGAAAAAGAGACACTTATTTGATTTTCAACTTAAAAAGGAAAAATGAAAAACGCAAAATAATGACTTTTTTCCTTTTGATCTTTCACATATCAGAAATGAAAAATGCAAGAGACGAGAACGAGACCCACTGTCAATCGATGTGTTGTGAGGAGGACTGTTTGCACGCGTCATCAAAAATCGCATAGAAGTACCTCCGGTTTCAGACAACGAAAATGTGTCTGTTTTGTTGTTTTTGAGCTATAACACTTTCATTATTTCAGTCACAAATAAATCCAGAATAGTATGTGTAATATTTTTGACTACTATTTGTTACCACAGAATTAAAAAATACCTTATTTTCCCTCAATTGATTCTTTAATCAAAAATCTAAATCTAAATTTTTGTTTTTTCATTTTTGCTTCTAAAATGAAATTTCAAATACCAAAAAGTACACGGACCTTTTTGCATATCGGCTTATTTTACAATATAAACTTTGAAGTAAACTTAGTAAAGTAAAATTACATTTTTGGAGGATTTGTTTTCCAACTTGAATTACTGAGCAATGAATTCAGTGAGCGTTTTTGTGATTTCATTTCACACGAACAGGACTTTTGCGGTTTATGTCACGATACTCTTACAATGTTAAGAATGCACCTGAGAATATCCAAATGGAATTGATTGAACTGCAGTCAGATTTTATTCTGAAGGGTAAATACAACGAAGTTGGTGTGCCAGGCTTGTACGTTTACCTGCCACCCTTGTATGTGCAGATCCGTAAGTTGGCATCGAGAGTACTGTCTATGTTTGGAAGCACTTACCGTTGTGAGCAATTGTTTTCATTAAGTCTCTTATTGTACGCTGTTGTACAGAGATTGTATGGAAATAAATTGCTTTTCTTTAAATTTTAAACTTTAAGTGTTACATTTTAAAGTTTTCAGTACTGGAAAGAAAGCTACAGTAACTGTGTATAATAGCATAATAGTATTTGTTACAGTGCAGCCCGCTGACGTGTGTATGGCAGTCGAAGCGGCCCACCAACGGTAGTGAGTTTGATATGCCCGATCTAGCACACATGTGTTTGCAACCGCGTTGTGCTGGCTGCTCATTCACCATTACAGGTAAATTATATGGGGAAGTTACCATTACCATAAGATCCTAATGAGGCAATCATTTTAAACCCCTGAATTGTATCCTATTAGTTACAAATAATGCACCTATAGGATTACAGCTATAAAATCCTGTTCTTCTGCTCTGCTATTTGCAAGGTAATTTCAGTTAATATATTAGTAATTGAAGTCCACCCTTACTATAATATCTCTCTCTAAACTAGTTTTTATATCATTAAAAAGATATATATTGAAAGTATTGTCTATATTAGGAGGTATATAAAACTACTCCCAATATCAGGCTTCTATATTTAATGTTTCTAGTCCTATCAAAATATCCTAAGTAATATATGGCTCATCACCTCTTCCAAACAGACTTGCATTCAATTTCTCTTTTATATAAATAGCTACTTCCTCACCTTTCCAATTTTGCCTGTCATTCTTAAATGCTGTGCGATTATACTCATCCCCACCCCTCAGATTTACCCAGGTTAGTGGTATAATATCATATTGTATGTGTAACTGTACACAATTAACTCCAACTCAATTCTTCTATCAGTAAGGAAAGCATTTGTTAATGCATTATTTTATTTCTGATATGAATATACCTCAATGGAGAAGGCCAAAACTGCCCAAAAACACCTTACCAAAAGAAAAGACTAATACAATTTTTTAAAATTAACGTATTAAATTACAATATTCAAAAATACAGCATATTCAAAAGAAGCAACTTCAAAGATATGAAAATAAATAAATATACAAAATAATGCCATAAAATGCAAAAAGAAAAAGGCATTATTACAAAGTCCTATTCCATAAAACCAAGAATCAAAATACAGAAAAAGGCAAATTCGAAAACCACAAAAGCAAAACAGAAATGGTCCAAAAGACCAACAAACATACAAAAAATGCAGGGACTCACAAAGAGAGCCAAAGAGTAGTTTGGCTATGGCAACAGGTGCATTTTAATAGATTTCTCAGGTAAGTTCTGATTCAGCTCTGAACAAAAAAAGAAAACGTTGGAAAAAATCACAAAAATAGCAAACAATTAAGACAAGGGAAGAAGAAAATGAGGGATAATAAACAAATTCTAAAAAACAAAAATCAATAAAAAGCAGGAACAGAATCATAACAATTCTGTCATTAATTGTGGGTTAGTAATTTCAGGGTTACTTTGTATATTGTTATTAACACTGCTGTGCTTTAGGTGAACTTACTGTATAAACCTGGCCTATCCTAAATTCCTTGCTTCCTTATTCCCTTGTTTAAACAATCCTTGACAAACCTACTAACATATCTCCTGAATACACTGGGGTCCCTCCAGTTCAAATGAAAAATATGTTTCTCTATTCTACTCTACATTTTTGAATCTTCTCATCTTGCTTGGACTTACAGTACATATGGCACTGAAAGAACTTTAAATTGGACAGTAAAACTGAGAGTCTGCCCTTATGCATGTCATTTGTTCCAAAATTAGCAATGACAACTATCAGAATATTTTTGTTGTCGTTGTAACAAATACAACAAAATTAGGTGCAGTCCCAGCAGTGTCAAAATATAAATAAATATAATTACAAAAGATTAAGAAAGGATAAGAAGAAATAAAGTAGAACACAAACATTCAACATAAGACCTTAATTGCACATGAAACACTCTTGCACAAGATGTCATCTATTGCACTGCTGCATTGGAGGTGATTAGGTGGCATTCAGTGCCCTAATAACAACTGGTCAGGAGCCTATTCACCCTTTCTGGAGGTTTCCCACCTGTTCACAAGGATGGCAACACACAATATAAGAGTCCTCATTCCTGGAGAAAACCTGGATCTCAATCCACCTTATAATTAAGTTTAATACTATTACTAGTTCTCTCTTTCTGAATACTAGGTTTGAGGTTATCCACTGGGGCTTCACTACCCAGTGTAGCACTGCATAGTTTTCAGAGCTGACATCCAACTAAAAATGGTGGGACATCTCCAACTCTGTGGTTGATGATTCTGCACAGTGTGCACCCTTAATCTTGTACTTGTGTTCAACTGTGACCCACCTGTCTCTACTTCCTGGTCCACAATTCCATACACACTCCTGGCAAAGATCCTTCAATGTTACACTATAACACAGATTAGTAATCTGCTCTATTTATCTTTGCTGCTATTTACCATATTATATACAGGCCTCCAGGAAGCAGCCTTATTCAAAGCATGCCTCTAAAAAGCCCAGCTTCATACAGGACTTGTATTGGCCCCATTTTTAAAATTTGATTGTATGACTCTTATTTTCTTTAAAATATATATAAACAGAAGTGTAAAAAATATAGTAGTTTTTATATATAAATGCTGTTAAAAATACTCTCACACACCTTCTTCCAACTGATATTCGCAAACATTAACCTGCCTGCTGAGTGTGACCTGTTACTTACTTCTGTCAGTTTTCCTAGATGACTGTCTCTTCATCTTTCTTTCTTTCTTTCTTTCTTTCTTTCTTTCTCATTGCAAATATCTATACCATGACCCCCAAATGTGTTATTTACGCTCCCTTTCTTTATTTTCCAGTACAGTATGCCCAACTTAACTAGTATTGTTTTTCTAACCTTTAATTCTATACTGGGAAACTCACTCAGCTATTTACTGTTGATGGATACAACACTAATTAATTATTGTGTATTGATTGATTAATTGCCTCTGCCTGCATTTTCCATGCTGTTCTCTTGCTGCAGAGTTGAATATACCCCCTCTTACTCACATAGTATTTTGTTCATCAGCAGCTTAAAAATAGCAAAAAAAAAATTTTTTTAAGTAAAAAAAAGTTGTACAAAAAAGCCCTGCTTAGCCCCATAGTGGAAAGCAAAAAAAAAATGTGTGAAGTACTGCCTGACCTCAAAGTAATTTAACAAAATTAAAACAAAGTAGTTATCTGCCAGTTCAATCCACCAAGCAAGTATGAAATTAGCAGATAAATCATGATCTCTGGCTGACGCTGTGTTTTTCCAGATTTTCCAAAATTCTGAAGTGTCAGCTTTCTTTATATAAATTCAGGTAATGAGTGTGATGCATATGCAGATCATTTCGCTGTCAAAGTAATTTTGTTTCAAAAATTTCAAGCAAAAACAGTTTGAACAAAAATAAAGAGAAAAACTGATATTACAAAAACGTTTAAGGCTTAAATATCTCATTTTATTTCTTTAAGCCCCTCTCCTACACTTGCAGCACATAGGGAAAGGCATATATTCACACTGTCATACAGTCAAGAAGCTGTATGTCATTGTATCCCTCTATTTGGAAGCAAATGTAACAGCCCATGCTTCTAGCAAAGAGACAACATTCCTAATTGATTAATTAACATTCTGTTATTACAGATATAGCTTAATAAAGTATCTATCTATCTATCTATCTATCTATCTATCTATCTATCTATCTATCTATCTATCTAGCTAGCTAGCTAGCTAGCTAGCTAGCTGAGAAAAGTCTATTACATGTTACCTTATATGGGTAACAGATTATAGCAGTTATGCAGTTACGTGAATATTAACATTGACCCTTCTAAGAGTGGTTCTCACATTGGCCTTCTAGTGAAATGATCTTGGCTATGCATGTACGTTTGTCAAAAGTACTGTACTTCATAGGAATGATAGCTTTATTTACATTGGATTACTGGACAATCTATCTGAACACAAGATACCTGTATGTCAAGTCAGGTCCAGACAGCATCCTTTATTTATACTGTACATTTCTGAAACCATCAGTCATAGATAAACATTTAAGGGCCATACTTAATTGGGAAAGTATTATTTAAGAGAGTATGGAAATCCTGTCCAATTCTTGTATGTCTGCTGTCTAGTGACCTGAGGGAGCATTGCCTTTTTCATCAAGATCCCATTTTTTCTCCTCCTACAGCCATTCTGGGGCAACCAACATACTCATAAGACTTACTCTCCCAAAGATAGTCATACTATTGTCATGACCTTCACTTTTGTTGTCTTTTTCCCATACCTTCTTAAGCTGAATGTAATCTGAGCCCTATAATTATGTCAAGTGAAGGAAATGACAAAGGACAGAGAGAGTTAGTAACAGGAGTTAATAAAGGCCAGTAGATCCTGTCATGCATGCCCCCTATACACCTGAATTCCCCCAACCCCATGTGGCAGAAGCTACACCATAAAAGAAAAAGAGAGGCAGGTGAGTAGGAGTCTGAGAAGATATGGTTATTAATTTGTTGATTCGTGAAGATGAACAAATGTGCATTATGTTGTTCAAAAAAACAAAAAAAACTGTGTGGGCAACTTGACCTGGCGTTCTGCGTTATACAGTAGTTAGTGAAAGGTCAGGCGGCAGCAGAAAGCTCATTGGCAGTAGAGCAGGTAGCACTGAAGGTGCTTTGGAGAGCCAACTCTTGAAGGGCTGCTGACAGGTCAGGTGTTATGATCTATGAATTTTAAAAATTTACTGTATAAATTCCTCCCCTCCTTGAACCGTCACCTTATCGTGGTGGAGGGGTTTGCGTGTCCCAATGATCCTAGGAGCTATGTTGTCCGGGTCCACCTAAGACAAACTGGTCCTAGGTGAGGGATGAGACAAATCAACACGACAAAATGTGAACATGTTTTTAGAAAGGTTGGTGAATTTATTAAAAATCCAAACATTTCGAATGTCTAATTTCTGTAAGCATGCAGACCCTTTGCTGCAGCACCCCAAGTTGTGGTCATGGCTATGCTATTTGCTTTAATTGTCCTCGAGATGTATCTAAAACTTGATTAGAGTTCATCTGGGTTAAACTAAATTGAGCAGACATCATTCAGGAAGGTCCACATCTGTGTATACAGTATAAGGTCCCACAATTCATACTGCAAGCCAGGACAAAAACCAAGCCATGAAGTCAAGAAAACTTTCTGTAAAATGCAATACAATACAATTTATTTTTGTATAACCCAAAATCACAGAATAAGTGTTGGAATGGGCTTTAATAGGCCCTGCCTCTTGACAACCCCCCAGCCTTGACTCTCTAAGAAGACCTCCATGGTCAAATTGTGCTGGGCTATAGATCAGGACAAGAGTATAAATCTATTTCTAAAGCTTTAACTGTTCCCAGGAGCACAGTTGCTTCAATAGTTGTGAAATTGGAAACATCCACATTCTTCTGTCTGGCCAAACTAAGTAACCAGGTAGGAACAGTCATGGTCAGGGAGGTGACCAGGAACCCAATGATTACTCTAGCTGAGTTTCAGAAGTCCTTGGCTGAGATGAGAGAAGCTGTTAGAAGGATGACCATCTCAGCAACACTCCATTAATCACGTATTTATGACAGAGTTGCTAACTCCCACTTGGCATTTCAAGCACTCTGAGAGCATCAAGGAAATGATTCCCTGGTCTGACAAGACAAAAATTTAACTCTTTGAGCAGAACTCCAAGTCTCTTGTCTGGCAATCCCTATGGTGAAGCATTGCGGTGGCAACATCATGCCATAGGGATAATTATCAGCAGCAGGAACAGAAAAGCTGGTCAGAATTGAGGGAAGGCATAATGAAGTCAAATAGAGAGAGGACCTTGAAGAAAACCTGCTCCAGAGTGCATGTCACAATAGATTGGGGCAACAGTTCACCTTCTGCATAACAATGACCCGAAGTATACAGCCAAGACAATACTGGAGGGGCTTTGGGTCAAGTCTCTGATTATCCTTTAGTAGCCCATCCAAAGCCCAGATCTAAACCCCAAAGAACATTTGTAAAGAGACCTGAAGATGGCAGTTTACAAACACTTCCATCCAATCTGAGAGGCTCTTCCAGGAAGAATTGGAGGAACAAAAAAAAAGTCAAATCCAGGTGTGTAAAGCTTGGAGACACTTACTCAAGAAGACTTGAACCTGTAATTGCTGTGAAACAGGCTTCTACTAAGTAATGAATTAAGGGCCTGAAAAATATAACTAAAAATATTACATTTGGGTTTTTTTTAACTACACATTTATTTAAATGTATTAACTCCTTGGTGTTTGGGTAGTGAAAAGTAATTTAGTCTTTAATGCAACAACGTTTTACTATTTTGGGCACTGCTTTTATTAACATTACAGTTCCTTAAAAGTTGATTGTGGACAATGCACTAAGGCTGACACTATCAAGAAAAGGCATCATTAAAACTGTCATCTGCGTGCAGTATATGAATCTAACTTCAAATTATTTTGTCCTTTCAGTATTATTGCTCTTATGAATTATTAAACAGCTGTATAACTAACTCCTGCATTAACTGAAGAGCTTGTTTTAAGCAAAAGAATGTTGATCTGCAGATCTAGTTCTGTTTATTATTTCGAAATGGAAGGGGTCGGTAAGGCGGGGTCCATTGTCTTTCCAATTTTTAGTACATATAATAATGTGTGATATAATGTGACAGACAATGGTACACTTCATTAATTCCTAAGTGAATATCAGTGGCAAGGAGGAGAACAAGGTACAGGGGAGATGCTGTGACCCCACAGAAATAGGAATTGACATTTTCATTCTCTTCTCTGTCTCCCTTTGAATGACTTTAATGGCCACCTATAATAATGCTAATAAGTACCTGTTGAGTTATTTGAATGACAGACTGACATGTTGACCGCCCCCTTGGTGCTACTGCTGCTTTTAGTTGACAGCTTCATTGTAAAAATGAACTAATTTGGAAGTATGATCCAGCATGAATATATCCAGAGTACAATTTCAACTTCATGCTTTTGTTCTTTTGGTCTGTTTATTCTCTAGATATCGTCAATACTTCTAGTGAAATGCAGCTAGCAATAGACTCATTGTCACCTATCTGTAAGAGTTTAAAGTTTCAGCCCTTGTTCTGTGGAGTCCACAGAACTGGCTTTCGTCTGCTTTGCATGCCGATCCCTGGGTTAAGCACACAAGATTTTTTTTTCTGTTGTTATTACCTTCTTTCATTTTATTGTTTATAATCAGTTTATAATAGGTTTGATTGTACATCTTATGAATTCATTAAACCAAATATTAATTATTAATGAACCAAACCAGTTTAGCTTCATTAATACATGTTTAACATTCCAAAAGTCATTGGATGAGTTATAAAAAGTGTAAAAATTCTCTGCGGCAGTAAGAAAGGAATTGTTTCTAATCAGTTGTCAGCAGAGTTTTTACAGTGTATTCAGGTTGCCTTTGGTTTCTTTAGCTCTGTATGTTTAAATAAATAACCTAAGAACAAGAACACATTGCAATTTCATGGTCAATTTGCTGTGCATAAATAATATACTGTGTACAAGCGATACTAAGCTGTACACTCTTTTTTATTATGATCATGAGTAAGTAAATCAATTAATACAGATAAGTGCCAACCAGCCTCATTTATGCAAATGAACGGCCAGAACCAGCATGCTTATTTATTCATGCTGCAATCTGGTTTGTAAATGAAAAGTGAGTGCTAATGATGCCTCTTAGGTTGTTGCCAATTAGGGCCCAATCTCCTTTACTCTTCGGAAGGTGTTTTAATAGTCATTACAATTCCTTGACCTTAGAGATGTGTTTTATAAGCCTTTGCAAGTTTTTAATGCACTGTCTCCAGACTGCTAAAAAATAATAGTTTTAATGACAGTATTTTGTACTCTACAGGCGATAGTCAATAGTAGGCTTGCGAATTACATTTTTTTAACTTGCTGGTTTAGTCAATTTTTGCTTTATATTTCATTCCTGAAAATTGCATTGAAATCATCCATTTTATAAGATCACATTATAAGTACTTTTATTCTGTGGATTTTGTGCTCATGAACACAAACAATTTTACTGCTAGACTTGCATAGACTTCTCATTTATTATTATTATTATTAGTACTATTTATAAACCTTTATTTAGGACAATACAGTACATTCAATACCCATAAAAAGTATTCACTCCTTGGCATTGATCAAAGACACATTTTTTTATGTCAAAGTGAAAACAGATCTTTTCAAAGTGATATAAAAGGCAAGAAAATAATTGATTGCATACGTATTCATTCATCGCCTTCAAGTCACTATTTAGTAGATGCACCTTTGACAGTCATGACAGCCTTGAGTTTGTGTGCTTAGGTCTCTCTCAGCTTTGCACATCTGGACACTTTTCCCCATTGTTCTTTGCAAAACTGCTCACGCTTTGTCAGTTTGCAGTGGGATCGCGAGTGAACAGCTCTTTATAAGTCCAAACATAAATATTTTGAATGAGATCTACACTCTGACATGACTACTCCAGAGCTTTAACAATGTTTTTTTAAGCCGTTCACATGTAAGTTTTGAGTTGTTGCTGTGCTGCTGAACACATTTCCCACCAAGGTGTAGGTTTTTTGCAGACTGCATCAGATTATCCTCCAGGATTTTTCTGTATTTTGCTGCACTCACTTTCCTCTCTACCCTCTCAAGGGCTTGCTACAGAGAAGCATCCCCACAGCATGATGCTGCCACCATCATGGTATACAGTGTGTTTTTGAATACATGCAGTGTTTGGCTTAAGCCAAGCATGGTACTTAGTTTGATAAACAAAAAGCTCAATTGTGGCCTTGTTGTGACTTAGGAGTCCCAAGCACATAAATCCCAATATGCTCCAAAAGCACTTCCAAAAATGCCCACTAGAGGGGGATACAACCATCAAATCCCAGATACCGGTAGTAATAAGGGCAAGCACTGAATCCATCCATCCATCCATCCATTATCCAACCCGCTATATCCTAACTACAGAGCCATGGGGGTCTGCTGGAGCCAATCCCAGCCAACACAGCGCGCAAGGCAGGAACCAAACCCGGGGAGGTTGCAGCCCACCGCAGAAGCACTGAATCTTTATCAAATAAAAGACTTAATTCACAATAAATTTTCCAATCATTATGAAGTTCCGTGGTGGACAAAGGCAAAATGTAATTGCCCAGGGCACAAGGCAATCCATAGCAAACAGGTCCCAATATAGAAGCTCAAAGAATAATCAAATAAAAAACCAAGCAAAAAATCAAAAAATCTAGAAAGCCAATTAGTCCCTGGCATGTTCAAAATGAACTGCAAAGAACTTTGGGAGACCCTCCTTGGTGGTGATTAGCACCACCCACAAAACATATGGAACATAGCCAAGGCACAGTAAGCAATGCTGATAATAAACAAAAGAAACATTAACATAATCATAAATGATTACAAAATTAACAATAAGGACATAAAACATAGATCTAAACCCTACCCAGTTATTTTTTTAATGGTGGATTTCTATTCGCCCCTCACAAAGCTGCAACTGTTGAAGCAACGGGCCAAAATTTTTTATCTGCACAGTCTATGCCATCTTAGTCGCTGTAAATTGTAACTTCTTCAAAGTTCTTACAGATCTCTTGGTGGCCTCCTTCATTAGTTATCTTCTTGCATGATCACTTTGTTTTTGTAGGGAGACTGTTCTTGGCAAATTTACAGCCGTGTTTCCATTTCAAAATGATGATTTAAATAGACTCCAAGTGATATTCAGTGACTTGGATATTTTCTTGTCTCCATCCTCTCACTTGTGGGTTTCAGTCACCTTTTTACTGAGTTGCTTGAAGTGTTCTTCTGTCTCCATTGAGTAGGTTTGACTCTCCATAAGTAAAGCTCCATTTACAGTATAATCAATTGAAACCCCAGACAGGTGATCTCCATATAACTAATCATGTGGCTTTATAAACCAATTGGCTGCACTGTGAACATTTTGGTGTATCATAGCAAAGGGAGTGGATACTTGTGTGATCAATTATTTTGTGTTTAATATTTTACTAGGGGTCTTTGTCCCCTGCTTGCCAACACCTCCGGCCTGCACTACGTGCCAGCCACTTCGCGTCTCTGCCGCTCATGTTGTGAATAGAGGGGCTGAATACACCACAAGGAGACTCGGTTGTTCCTCCGAAACCCCCTCTTAAATGGTGATACAATGGGAAACAAATGCAGTTTTTTTTTTGCCTCCTCTTTGCTCGATCAGCTGCTGGCTTGCTGCTGCTGCATGCCACGTGATCTGCATCTCATGCGGAGCTTTAAACATTTAAAAGCCTGTAGAGCAGCTGTCCTACACTTTGTCTTATTTTTCCAGCCCTGGGTGTGGTTAAATCTCTTGGCACAAAGTCTTGTTCTGCGGGACATGAGTTCTTGATATTTTTTAGTTTATAATTTAAAAATGGAATAAGAATCTGAAAATCTAACAATATCACATTAAAGTTCGATAAATTCTGAAAAGAATAATACCAAACATATATATGTAGGTTTTAAAATGAGCTCGATTTAAAGTGTGACATAAAAACATCACATAAAATCATTGCACTTTTAGGCTTAGGATTTTATATATAGAGTAGATTTAGACCACTTTGCAGAAATCTGTTTTCATTTTGACATTAAAGTCCTTTTCTGCTGATCAGTGTCAAAAAAGCTTGAAATCCACTGTTATTCAACGATGAATACCAATAAAATGGGTAAAAATCCTCCAAGGGGGTGAATTCTTTTTATAGACACTGTATATATTGTAGGAGGAGAACAGGCATCCGGGACAAAATGGGGAGAAATACATTATCTGGGCTGGAGGCTGGTGTGACAAAGCAGCCGAACTGGGTGGTAGAACAAATAATTACTTTGTGCCCAGATGGTATAAAATAATGGACAGACCAGCAGAACCTGGGAGTCGGGAACAATTCAATCTCCCATATGTCAGGTGGCAGTGGTCCTCACATGGAAACCTAGTTGGGACACCAGCAAGGGTGCTTGGGATGGAGTTAAGAAGGGCAACCCTGTCAGGGTCCCTATGTTCCAATAGAAAGTGCAGTTGGGGGACCTCCCTAATTTCACTATGATCTGTAAATGCTTACCAGAAGACGTGGTGTGGACCTGGAAACATTCCCACGTCTGGCATAAAAGGAAACCCATTGCCACACATGGACGAGTCAGAGTTGGATGCAGCGAGCAACACTCAACTGGAGGATGGAAGGAAGAAGATTTATTGGTTCATTGTGATTATGATTGTATTTGTGGCTGATTGTTGGAAGAGGTGATTTAGAAGAAATTAAAATTTCTTGTTTTATTCATATACTGTATTGTGTGCTGTATGGTTTGGAGCTCTTTGGCACCCTTTTGTGGTTACAGTAACTAATATGGACTACAGTAGTAGCCAATACTCATGGCATTAAAAAAAAAAGAAACAGAAGATTGGATTCTCAGATACGTGGGCACTCTTTCATTTCATTGACAGGTTATTGTCAGGGTAAGCTTGGGCTACTGAGACAACTAAATTGGGTTTAAAGGGTTTGACAATGTTAAGTTATATTATTATTATCATTTTATTGTGCGCTGTTGGTAAAGTAGCTTAATTTGAACTTGCTATGTTACACATATTATACTGCAATTAAACAAAATGTGCGAAAATTCCTGTTATTATTATGAAAAACCAGTTTGGCAACTGCAACATACAGTATGTGAGCTGCTTCCCATACATTCTGTATCTTGCTATACCTCTATTGGCTGGACACATACAAAATACAGCTTTTAATATAGGAATATTGAACAATGACTGCAGTATAGAGAGCACTGTGCTCGTTCAAGTGATTTATTTTCAGAATCCTTTTGAAGGTAGTAATCTGAGGGCAGAGTGCCATATCCATGGTACCTGACAATAGGTTTGGTCTCCTGGACTTTGTTAGAGTATTTGTTCAGCCCTTTCAAAGGTAGCAATCTGAGGGAAGAGTGCCAGATTTATGAATCCCAGCAGGAGTGTAGCCGATGAGTGAAACAGCTCTTGGCCTTTGCTAAAGTACAAATTGTAGCCTTTTCAGAGGTAACAGTATAGGAGAAACCACCAGATCCATATGTGGCTTGTTAGCAGAGTGGCTTTTGGCTATTAACTATTACTTCCTCACAGAAGTAGCACTTAGCCAGCACTTAGTAAGATGGACACGAGTAATGAGTAAAGGTTAAAAGGGTAAGTATTATCAGGTGTACATGTAAACCAAAGCTAATAATTTAGACATATATACATATTTAATAAGTATATGTATAGCTCTCAGGGATCATCAAGACACACACGCCTCCCCACCACGACAAGTTACCAGCACAGTGAAAGTACCTGACAATACTTCATCGGCTTCCAAAAAACCTTTGACAGCTTACACCGTGACACCCTATGGATGATCTTACAGTTATATGGAGTTCCTCCAAAGATCATAACACTTATAGGGAAGTTCTACTGTCAGTTTCAGTGCAGCATCATAGTGATGAAACCCTGTCAGACTCATTTCCGGGGAGTCTGCTGTGCGACAGGGATGTATCAACTCTCACTTCCTTTCTTTGCTTGCCATTGACTGGATCATGAAGAGGACAACAGCTGATAAACCTAGAGGCCTCCAAAGGACCCCATTATCCCAGCTTAACGAACTTGAGTTTGCCGACAATCTAGCTGCTCTCTCCTCAAAAGTACACTATTTGCAGAGGAAAACTGTCAGACTGAACACCTTTACCAAGCAAACAGGCCTCAACATCAGTGCCTCTAAAACATAAGTGATGTGCATAAATGCCAATCCTAGTGCACCTATCACAATAAATGATGCTCTACTAGAATATGTTGAGGAGTTTACATATTTCTGGAAGTCCAAACAGTATAGCCTAAGAACAAAGGTCAGCCTTTATAACAGCAATGTCACACTTGTTCTTTTATATGGCTCAGAATGCTGGACTGTGGTTGAGGGAGACATGAATAATATCTACGCTTTCCACAATGAATGTCTCAGGAATATCTGTCATACCTTTGGCTCAAGAAGATCTCTAAAGAAGACGTTTACAAGAAGACTTTGATCCAGAGTGTAGTGTTGGAAATCAAGTGCCGATGCTTAATATGGCTTGGCAAAGTCATCATAATGGACCAGAACTGTTTATCTTACATTTCTCTGAGATGGACACCACCAGGGAAGTGCAAACAAGGCCAACATAAAACAACCTGGCTGCGAACTGTGATAAAGGACCTGAAGGAAATGGACCTAACATGGGTAGAAACAGAACATGTAGCTCAAGACAGGACCAGCTGGAGGCAAATTGTTGATGCCTTATGTGCCTTTTAATATGAAGAGGATTAATCTCTAAATAATAAAATTATAAAAAATGATATCTATATATATTTATATATGCTGTAGCGAACACCAGGGTGTGCCACTGAACCCCAAAAAAGGACACAACACCAGAACAGTCCTGGACTCAAAACAACTGTTTTATTTAGTCAAAATACCTTGACAGGTTAGATCCTCGAGAACACCACATAATTACAGTAATTTCTTCTCTCTCTTTCTTCTTCTAACCTCTCTCTAGCGAGTGTAGTCCAACTTCCTCCTGACTCTGACTCCCCAAGAAAGGTGAGATGCCTCCTTTTATCTTAGATCCGAGAGTCTGCTGAAGCACTTTAAGATCATCATTGAAGTTTAGCAAAATACTGTCCTCTTCTAGCAGCGCCCCCTGGCAACACCGAAGCACCCCTGATATGGTCGCTCTTCTGAAATACAAACTACGAGCAACACTGTGGGTGCCAATACTATATATATATATATATATATATATATATATATATATATATACACACTAGCCACCCCCCTCTGTAGTAGTGAAACAGGACAGTGAGGAGGTCCCTGCCCGGCTCCCTACTCCTGATATCACGCTTCCACCTCCCCTCGACCCACAGCCTCTGTCTCGGATTTTGAAAATCAAGATAAAAAATATTACGTTGCCGCTATGAACAAATAGTTTCTCATTTTCAGTGTCTTTGCAATACTGTTCAATATAAAAAAGTAGTGTACAATATACTTTCACTTAACATTTCACAAAGCATCTCCATATGTCAAATTATTACATATTACTACTTTGCTTTTCATATTTACTTCAAATTTCTGTATGCATTGGTAGTAATACATATTACTTCACAGGACAACAATCATCTATTTGGTTTTCTACGCGTCAACATTAACTATTACTAAATTATTTAGAATTTATTCACAAGTGGCACTAGCCTCAGTGAAATCAAATTATTACCTGGCTGACCTAAGATATTCTAGTTTTATAGATCAACAGCTAAAAATTACTGGCAAGCATAAAGAATGTCAGTGAACATTTTCTGGAAAAACAAAAGGCTATGTCTTCTCTGCACCAGAACAATCCTGCAATTTTTGTCCCCTCTGCTAAACTACATGCAGTGCATGTCGGTCATCCATTTAGTCTATTGAATAAAGCAGTTGATTAAAATGAAATGTTATTTTCACACAAGAAGATGTCTGGCAGTCTGAACATTCATATTACTCACTGCTGCTTGGAATGAGATCTCTGTCAGGGATGAATAGTTTGTATCCATAGTGTTTCTCCAACACATCTGGGAGGATTTCCAGTGCAAATTGCTCCTCATCACTTGTTTCGTGATCTAGTGAATCCAAGTCAACCTTTGTGTAAGAAAGGTAGGCATCATACTCCTTGTTGTCTGTCAACAGAAGTGAGAAGTTATGCATCATTTTCAGTACCATATTAAGTACAGTATATCATTTAACATTAGCAAAAAGAATGTTTTAAATACAGTAACAACATGGAATTCAAGCCAGTAGATCATCAGTTCCATCTAACACAACATTTCCAAAAAATTGCTGAAGCAATAATTGAAAGTTCCTTCAGAATTTCATTCATTTGCACTACTTAACATCTCGTTCCATGTATTGACAGTCCTATGCATGCTTCCAAGTATCAACAAAACCATCTTTTTTTCCAGCCTACAACCATCTGATCATTCTTCTTCGTTTTGATCATTTTTGCATTTATCCATTACTTAATCTGCTTAATCATTTTTACGAATGCAAAGACTCAATGGAGCCCTATTCTAACAAATTGGGGCATGAAGCAGGATTCACTCATTGACGTATCAACATGTGCGCACACACACACACACACACACACACAACCAATTTAGAGACTCAATTCCTGTTTTGGGATGTGCAGGTCAACTCATAACTAAGGCTACAAATAATTCAGATCATATTTTCAGTTCTGGAATAAGTTCAGCTATTCTACTTCAGATTTTTGCTGCTGTTATGATATTTTTGTAAGATTGAAACCAAATTTGCATGCTGTATACAGTCTCCAGTGGGAACCCTAAGATTTTTTTCAAAAAATGTAAAAACCAACTACAAACTTCCTGTTGTGTAATTATAATGGATATATAAATTAATTTACTGTTTGTACTTTTTTTACAAGTATTCATATTAAACTTATTTTCATCATAGATTCAGAGTATTGAAGTGTAAATTGGTCAGACATGCATGTAGAAATTTCACATAACTCTGCATATATGGTAAAAACTTTAATTTTACAGCACAAATATAAATTTTAGATTCTATAAACCTAAAATGAACTAGTGCTTGAATTGGATTTAGCAACTCCAAAACCCACAATAACAACTGAGCAAGAGAAATTTGCTTAAACTATAGAAAAACTCACAAAATAATCTTAACAGATAATATTTATCCTCGTGTTCTTAAGGAGGCTAGTGAGTACATATATAAACCCTTGACACGTATTTTTAGGAAGTCACTGTGCACTGGAGAGATTCCAAAGGACTGGAAAATGGCAAATATCATCCCATTATATAAAAAGGGTGACAGGGCAGATCCAAGCAACTATAGGCCAGTAAGCTTAACAAGCATCACAGGAAAATTAATGGAAGGAATTATTAAGGATAAGATTGAGCAACACATGACAAGGACAGGAGTTATTCTGAACAGTCAGCATGGGTTCAGAAGAGGGAGGTCGTGTTTTACTAACATGCTGGAATTCTATGATGAGGCAACAAAAGGATACGATCAAAGTGGAGCTTATGATATTATTTATCTGGACTTTCAGAAAGCATTTGATAAGGTGCCACATGAGAGGTTGGGCATCAAGTTAAAAGAAGTGGGAATTCAGGGTGATGTTTTTAGATGGGTGCAGAATTGGCTCAGACACAGGAAGCAGAGGGTGATGGTGCGAGGAACCTCATCAGAACTGGCTGATGTTAAGAGTGGTGTTCCACAGGGGTCAGTGCTAGGGCGCTGCTATTTTTAATATATATAAATGATTTAGATAGGAATATAAGTAACAAGCTGGTTAAGTTTGCAGATGATACCAAGATAGGTGGATTAGCAGATAATTTGGAATCCGTTATATCATTACAGAAGGACTTGGATAGCATACAGGCTTGGGCAGATCTGTGGCAGATGAAATTTAATGTCAGTAAATGTAAAGTATTACACATAGGAAGTAAAAATATTAGGTTTGAATACACAATGGGCGGTCGAAAAATCGAGAGTACACCTTATGAGAAGGATTTAGGAGTCATAGTGGACTCCAAGCTATCAACTTCCAAACAGTGTTCAGAAGCCATTAAGAAGGCTAACAGAATGTTAGGTTATATAGCACGATCTGTGGAGTACAAGTCCAAGGAGGTTATGCTCAACCTTTATAATGCACTGGTGAGGCCTCATCTTGAGTACTGTGTGCAGTTTTGGTCTCCAGGCTACAAAAAGGACATAGCAGCACTAGAAAAGGTCCAGAGAAGAGCGACTAGGCTGATTCCAGGTCTACAGGGGTTGAATTATGAGGAAAGATTAAAAGAGCTGGGCCTTTACAGTTTAAGCAAAAGAAGATTAAGAGGTGACATGATTGAAGTGTTTAAAATTATGAAGGGAATTAGTACAGTGGATCGAGACTTGTATTTTAAAATGAGCTCATCAAGAACACGGGGACACAGTTGGAAACTTGTTAAGGGTAAATTTCGCACAAACATTAGGAAGTTTTTCTTTACACAAAGAACGATAGACACTTGGAATAAGTTACCAAGTAGTGTGGTAGACAGTAAGACGTTAGGGACTTTCAAAACTCGACTTGATGTTTTCTTGGAGGAAGCAAGTGGATAGGACTGGCGAGCTTTGTTGGGCTGAATGGCCTGTTCTCGTCTAGATTGTTCTAATTGTTCTAATTGTTCTAATTAACAGCAAGTACAGGTTTAAACCTTACCTACTTGAACTTCATTGCACCCCATCATAACACCTCACCTCCAGTATCTCTCTCTTTCTCTCTCCCCCTCATCCTCTTTTTCAGAACCTGGCCTCTTTACTTCCCATCAATTTATTGTTTCTACAACACTGTTTCTGAATGAAGATGGTTCCTTACAATATAATCCTGCCCTGGGTCACTTCTGGGGTCAGGATTAGCCATCCAATTGCTCCTCAGAAACTGAGCTAGAAATCTCTCTAGAAGCTTCTAGTTCCCAGAGCCTTTGTTTCTCTAAAGGACCAGATTTCCAAGGCAGCTCTCCAGATACCTGCACAACTGGGGGGACAGCATAGTCCTGAATGTTTCCTTGTAAACCCATGTGCATTCTGGTGGTCAGAAAGCATTACTCTCTCTAGTCTTTTCTCCCTAGTCACTCTGCAAGAAGATGGTCAAATATGACCATCTGACTAGTACTTGGTTGCCTGTTTCATACGATTCTAGAGAAGCATTGTTTATTTCAACCTAGGGCACTGCTGTCTGTTTTCTTCTTATATAATACGCTACCGTGGCTGTCCTTTTGTCTGTCCAGGATTTTAAATCACCTGTAGCTCGCAAACCGTTTGAACTATTGACCTGAAATTTGGTAGGCATACACTATGTAATATCTACTATCCGCTTTCGGGGTGAGGATTGACCTCCAAGGTTATTACTCTTTTTATTTATATTTTATTTTATTGTAGAATCAACTCTCAGCAGTGGCCAGCAGGGTGGCCGTGTAGTGCATGCGTACAGGAGCCATTCTCATCCCTACCACCTTCCCCTACCTCTTCATATCTTAAATCATTCTTGAGGCAGTTTAAAGACTTATGGAAAATGTACTAAGTAATTGCAACACAAATACTGACTTACTCAGTTTTAACGCAAAATGATGCAGATGAAAGAAAAGAAGAAGCGGGCCGCTAGGGTGGAGAAAAGAAGAGCTGCTCAGGAAGCAGCAAGTGCATCAACCTCTGAGCAAATGAATGGTAAACGTACAGTGAAAGAGTATGAAGACTATGAATGCTCAAGTCAAGTGTATTAACTGCACGTTACTGTACAGTGTGCCGTTACTGGTTATCTTATATTTATCCTGGCACCCTGCTTAATGCCCTTTAGGGACATGCAGCACACATTCAGGACAAATGCCCCCATTGTGTCTCTTGTCTCTCCTTCTTTCTCAGCTGAAGATTTCTTGGGGGACTTAATTCTGGCCTTTACAGGTGTCACTCCACTTTTATCCACATTTATCCACTTTTGTTCACACAGAACCAGTTTAAAGATGTCAATTAACCTAACTTACACATCTTTGAAATGTGCAATGATGCCTGGAATACCCAGGACACTTTTCGAAGGTGCTAATTTTACTCAGATGACAGCTTTGCCAGAAATTAAACCAGGGTGTTATGAGCTATAAAGTAGTATCATAACCCAAATCAAAAATGTTGCATAGATATAGGTAGCAAAAGCATTAGGAAAATATTAACAGAAATTTCATATAATCAAGAATTTTTACATAGAAAGAGTCTGGCTTTCCCAGTTTTTCATAAAAGTTACACTAAGGGCTAATATGCCTTTGCTACAGCCCCTAATAAATGACAAAACTGAGGCTTATAGAAATATTAATGGGATGAATTTCCACATTTTGCACTGTATTTTTCAGGATGCAATGTAGCGAGGCTTATTTGGCAGAACAGACAGCGCTTCAGGCTCACATGTCCATCATAAGGCCATTCACTTCTTCTCTATACTTACCATCCTCAGTCTCATCGCTTCCAAAGTGTCTTCTATAACACAGGAGGATCTCAACATTGTAACATTTATAAATGGCAGTGAGGAATCCCAGCACCAACAGAACAGCACCTAAACCTCCTGCAAGCTCCATTCTATATAAGTCTGCAAAAAGAAAGCAGAAAAAATGATCACCTACAGACATAAGACAACTATTTCACATTTATTCAAATATTTATTTTTCATTGGCGGACAATATATGTAATTTAATTTCAGATTTCAATAGTTTTTTCAATTTTTCTTTATAGAAGAGTGTATGCAATTTAAAATAAAACTGGCTGATTCTAATTGGTTGTGACTTGCGGAAAGTAAATCACGTCAGAGTCCATTGAGAAGAAAATAATTTGCACTTTCTCGTTGGAGAGAAAACGCCCATTCTGGCTGTTCCACTGCCACGGACAGAAACAGCAGTCATCAATCTTGAATTCAGTCACAGTGCTCTAGGCGTGCCAATTTCTCATGTTGGCATTCTCAGCACTTTCCTTCATATGCAACTCGTGCAAGCAAAGAGGTGATTTGTGAAGCAGCAGCTTTTGATGTCGTAATACTTTGTGAGTTTGCCTTACACTCAAATAGCCTGTCAGCTCCAAAAGGAGAGTGAAACTGCTTTTTATGGGGACATTTCAAGATCATAAGTTTCAGTTAAAGTTAAGTGCACTGCATGCAAATGAAAGAGGCTGGCGTAATGACTGGCACTGCTGCATCACAATTCTAGAGTCTTGGATTCAAACCTTTATCAGGCCACTGTCTGTGTGGAGCTTGTATGATCTGCTTGTGCATGTCAGGTTAATAGACAATGTTAAAACTATTCTGCTATGAGTATGCGTGTGATGAACTGGCACCCACTCAGGGCTTATAGTGTTATGGCTGTCCCATGTTCACATTACAGTGTTGATTCCTCCCTTGCACCCAGTTCTTCCCAGATAAGTTCTGGACACTGCAACCATGAACTGAGCAGGGATGAAGATTCATGAAATAAAAAATAAAGAGAAGGAAGATTTATAGCAGAAGAGATAAAGTAATATTTTTCAAAGCAGGATTTCCAGATGAAGCCTACAACAGAGGCATCAATCTCCTCATTTTATTGAGGAAAAGGCCATCTATTGTAAATGGCTCTCCTTGGATCTGAATACTTATGTAAGAGGCTGGCTGAATGGATAAATTGAAGGCCACCACATATTCAAATATATAGTGTCTGTAAAAAGTATTCTCCCAAGTTTTCTCATTTTATTTTATTTTATTTACAAAATTTTACACTGTGATTTTAATTTAGCTTTGACATTGACCAACAGAAAAAAGACTATTTAATGTCAAAGTTTCAACAGTGCTCTGCAAAGTAATCTAAATGAATTACAAAAATAAAACTAAAAATGGTTCATTTCATAAATATTCACCCCCTTGGCAGCAATTACAGCCTTGAGTCTGTTTGCACTATCAGCTTCACATATCTGGACATATTCTGCCTGTTTCAATTCCACCCACAAATTCTCAGTTGGATTGAGATTTGGACTATGATCTGGCCACTCCAGGACATTAACATTGTTGTTTTTATACCATTCCTGTGCAGCCTTATCTTTGTGCTTGGGGTTGTAGTCTTGCTGGAAAACAAATCTTTTCCCAAATAGCTGGTTTCTTGCAGATCACATCAGGTTTTTCTCCAGAAATCCCCTATATTTTGTGGCATATATTTTGACCCTCTACCCTCACAAGCCTTCCAGGACCTTCTGTAGGGAAGCATCGCCACAGCACAATGCTGCCGTCACCATGCTTCATCGTGGGGATGATGTGTTTTTGATAATGTGCAATGCTCTGCTTACATATTTAGTTTGATAACCAAAATGCTTCATTTTGGTCTCATCAGACCATAGAACCTTTTTGTAGGTGACTATAGTGTCTCCCATATGCCTTCCAGCAAAAGCTATCTGAGATGTCATGTGTATTTGTTTTCAAAAGTCCTCTTTTTGCCATTCTCCCATAAAGCTGCAGGAAGTAAAGTACACACACACACAGAGAAGGCATTTGCTGAGACTAAAACTTAAGACATAAACAATGTGAGGTTTCTTCAAAGGATCATTACAATAAAGTGTAATACTTTATTTAATATTCATAAATTCTTAGTAAAGAAAAAAGAAACAAAAGACAATGCAAGTCATGGCAGTTAGACCTCACTGAAGCTTTAACCAGCTGAGGGGTTAGACAGATGCTGAGGGTGTTTAAATTCAGTGCATACAGGGATAAGGGAGACCCAGGATATGGAGGATAGTGTTGAAGTAAGATTCGGTCCAAAGCAGTGGGCCCTGCAGGAGGATTATGTAGCCATGACTTCTCATGTAAGGCTCTAGCAGCAACATTTGTTATCACTTTCAAACTGCTCCACTGATCTTTGAGATTCCAGTGACGCCTATGCTTTCATATTGTGGTACATTCGCTCCAAAATAGGCTGCCATTTCATATGTGGCCCATATATTTTTCTACTGTATTAAAGTGTAGTATATGAGGCATACTAAAAAGAAACATTTTTTTCCATAATATGTAATAAAAATAGCAGCTGTGACAATTGAATGGTTGAGAAACAGTAGTATATAAATCCTGAATGGTTCACATTTTACTGTATTTGTTATGTATTGGACCTAAAGGTATCATTTAGAACATTATGGCCAACATCTGCTGGCAGAGCTTTGAGAAACCACATGTCATGTAATGAAGGAGAAGATCTCAGCAAGGGTGTGCTATTGTGTGGTCAAAGAGCAGTCATATCAAAGGTGAAAATTTTGATTTGTGTATAACTTAGTAAAATCTTCATGACAATTTGCTTTAACAAGCATGTAATAAAGAAAATATTTTACAGACTCAAGCAAACATCTATCTCCATCCAGAAAGACCTCCTAGATGATTACCTGAGTATGGAAATAGATCAAACAAGATCAGAGGCATAAGATAGATGACCTAACACTCTCAGAACCTCTTTGGCTTGAAGATGACTCTTCTCAAAAAGCATCCCAGGCCTGCAATGGTTTTACAAATGTTCATGTGTCACTCCTTTTCTGCTTCAACTGCTATGATGATGTGTACCATTGTGAATCGTGAAAACAGCCACCAGAAAATGATATGGAGTATATTAATTACTGATCTATCTAATTTCTGATTTATCATTTTTTGTGAAACATTGCAAAGAATAGGATCCAGAAACCCCATGAAATACTGTAACCAGTGAATTCAGAAAAAATAGATGTATAAATAAGAGTTGATTACTAAATAAGTTATCCATTCATTTTCTGCTCCTGCTTATTCTTGTATAGTGGTTAGTGAGGTCTGGAGCCCATTCCAACAGGAATCAAACCTTGGCGAGGCTCAAATCAATCTTGGAACATTCACTTACACTCTCGTGCTCACCAGTGTGAGGCCTCACCCGTCAACAGTACCTGCTTAAGTGTGGCATGTGGATGATAGTCGGTGTACACAACTAAAGCCTTCACAGACAAGGAGACGTTAAATAATATCCATACAGAAACTGCCTGGTTGAAATCTGAATATTGGACTCTGGACCTGTGAGTAGCAGTACTCATCTCTATACCACTATACCAGCCATTTTAATTTTTATTTTTCCAAGGTGAACACTATACTTAAACATTTTTCACAGCAGGCAGTGAAGTGTAGCAGCTAAGACACTGAATTATAGACTACAACTTTTAATATTAAATTCCTAGCCTGGTTCACTTGTTTATCCCTTCTGTGTAACACACAGCAAATCACCTCACCTTCCAGATTTCACAGTGCATAAATATGGAAATGACTAACTTCGTGGAATTGTTATTTGTAAGCTGCTTTGCGCAGATGCGTTAGCTAAGTAAATTAATGCCAGATAAAAGGTAATTATGCATATTAATGTAATAATATACCACAAATGAAACTGAGAAATTCACTACTAGGGCAAGCTGGTGCAATAGCATTTTTCATTTGAATCAGAGATTTTCATGCTGAATCTGTATCTTCTGTAATTAAACCAGACTATCTGTAATATTATCATATTACTTGAGAGAGCTTTGAAGCAAAAAAAAATAAATAAATGAATAAATAATAAATAAATAAATCATGGGCTGCTTTAATGTAGATGCACTAGCATTTGAATGGAAATAGAGGTTTACTAATCCAGGACCTGAGTGGCAGACACATGGTCAGAGTGTCTATTAAAATATTAAACATACATTTCTTTTTATTCACTTTTACTCCTTTAGGATTCCTATATAAACTGTTTAAAAACAGGAGGACAGGGATGAAAGGGGTACTTTAGTGGGTGGAATAAGCAGATGGTGCGGGATTTGTTTAGGAGCAGCCTTGTCATCGGGGTTATATTTAAGTGGCAAAGTGGCTGGCTTTAAAGGAAACTCTGATGGCCCCCCTCAGTGAGGAGACTGAGTGATCATGAGGTACCGATTATGGTGACAACTCAGCCAGGAGGATGTCTGCTGAAAATAAATACACTCCCTCAGCTCAGAATTAAACAAAAAACAAAAAAAAAACACACTTTACGTCAGTTACGAGTTCTGTTTTGCAGAATATCATTTAGAGCTTTGTCTTTAATGAAAACAGAGATCATTCACTCAGGAGTCTTTTGTGTTTTGCATGTCATGTAAGGAGGTTGGGACACATTTTATTTGGCCTTTCTGACCTCATTGTTAGTTGCTGCTTTCTCTGTAAGACAGGTAGCAAACCTGGCCTTGTTTAAACCTCATAACTATCAAACCCATTAGCAATAATGGTGTTTAGTATCTGTGACTGATGTGACATGAACATGCAGGATCTGTGAAGATGACCCCATCATTCTCCTGATCAGCTCACTGCAGTGTATAAAGAGTGAGTCACTTTTCCTCGTATCTGTCTTTGGAGAATTATATTTCTTAGTCAGAGTTAAAAAACACATACACAAATAAATAACCTATACTGATGTCCCAGGCACGATTTGTGGCAGCTAGCCATTCACCACAACTCTTAACAGTGGATGGATGCAAGGCAATAATCCTTAATTCCAAATTCGAAAAGCAACTGCAATATGTTTTTTGGCATCTTTGAACATGACTTGACTACTTTAAGAGTGATTTCCATGGATGTCAGTATGTGTGTCAGGATGGGAGTGTGTGGACAGGAGAAATCAGAAACAAATCATTCAAGCTGAATGATATCTATCAGCGATGTTAGCACTGCAAACGGATTTTAAGAGATTTACATTTATTTAAAATATTAAATATTCTGTTAATTGACAATGGAGGATGCACATATTTTCAAAAAGATATTAATGTTCTGTTTCATTCCATAATGTGGTGCAGTGCTTGTGTTATGTTTAATCCGGGCACTCTCTTTTTTCTCCTACATCCTTCATGACAAAATAAAACTGAGTGACTTTATGAACAGTAGTGCTCATCATGTCTCTGACACACTAACACTAAGTACTCTCAACCAACAAATCACTCAGCAGTGTCAGGAAGCGCGACTGGGGTGCCTTTATACTAACTGCAATACACCTGCACAATGCCTCACTGGGACAGGGACTGCCAAGTCAGAAGTTTATTTTCTTTTTAATTTTCTTCTTTGTTCAGACCAAAGAATGTAAGTACATTTATTTATTTTTTTAACTCAACTTATTTACCTATTTATGTATCTATTTATTTAAAGTTCTATAAAAAGCCAAATATCTCCCTGGAGAGAAATAAAATTCCCTTTTTTTTTTTCTTTCTATATATATTAACTGGTGATTCTAAACTGGTTCTGTGAGAGTGTGACTGTGTGCATATATACTGTAGACCCTAAAATAGACTGTTGCCCTGCTTCTTGCCTTGGTTGTAGTGCTGTTGCAATGAACTCCTGCACCTCACCACCCTAAAATGGATAAAACACATGTGAGAAAGTAATAATTTGCCCATTTGCTGATGCACAGAAAAAGCCAAATGAAAAGGAAGAAAAACACCGGGCTCTTATAATCATTGTGTCCAGCAGAGGGAACTATAAGCACATGTCCAAAAAATGGCTAAAAAAAGAGATGGTTAAAAAAATAAAAACATCCAGAAAATTCATCAGTTGTGTCTTACCAATGTGGGACGATTACTACTCGACATTCAAATATATTCCTTGTAAGGTGTACATTGACTGCTAGCTCTTGCCCCTTCCATACTGGTGCTTTTTGAAGATTTAACTTAGGTGTCTATAACAAGCAATCCTTATTTATTGTCTATCTCTGCAGAGTAGGCTACTTTTTGAATTTAAAAAAAAAATCTGCTTCACTCCAACAATCAGATAAATAGACATATTTTTTTCTAAGTTTACAATGTCTGTTCCAAAACCTTGCTATACTAAGACATACAAACATAGGAAAAAGACAGATATTCAATACATTTTACTGGGGTCTTCAGAAACAGCATCCAAAGAAGTGCAGGTCAGTTTTAATGGGAATTCTAAATTAGTTCTATGTGAGCAGGTGTGAATCTGTGCCATACTATGAGGTCTGTTCTGTCGAGGGTTAGTTGATGTATCTAACACCCAATATTGTCAGCATGCACTCTACCCCCGTCCCCTGGCTTATCTTGGAATGCAAAGGTTCAAAAAATGAATGAGTGGATTGTTGAAGAATGTGAATACTGCTGCATTTCAGCTTTTGGGCATTCCCTTTAGTAAGTGATTATTAACTCTACTTTTTTGAGCTTTACAAGACATTAAGATTAAGACAAAAAATAAAATCCGAGGAGCTCTAGTTAGCACTGCATACATCTAGGCAGTTTCAATGCCTTAGTCATTTTGATTGGTTAGCACCAATATTTAATGAACATGCATTCCTTTAATAGAATGTTGGAGAATTTGTGTACTGTTTCATTTAGGTGACACCTCTGAACTTTACTCCCATACTATCTTTCTAGCACAAGACTCCAAGTGTGCATTGGCTAAAAGGCTTCTTTTAAATCCTTCCCATGGACACTTCTGGACAGACCCTGGAACAACTTCTGGGGTCACAGGTGACCCTACATTTGCTTACTAGAACTTCCTTCAGTTTACCGGCTTTCCAAGCACTTTTGAGCCGCCTTTCATTAGCCCATAGACCCAGCCTATTCAAATGGCGGCCTGCAGAACACATGTGGCCCAGAAGCAACCACCAAATGGCCCAGCCTATGGTCCGACCAGAAACGCAATTAAAAACAGAGATGTTGCAAGCCTTCAGAAATTCCAATAGTAGTACAGACCATGAATGCAACACTCCGCGTATCCGTGTAAAATTCAACCCACAACGCAGCGCATTGTTGTGTCTAGAAGTGGTGATAGTATTCTATGATACTGTGATGACCTGTCGAATAAGACACACAGGAGATGCTTCTCCAGGGGATTCTTCAAAATGCTGACTGCCTTTTTATTTGGTTTGTACTGCTCACGGGGACACTTCCAAAACAAACGGCATCCACTATTCTGCCTCTTCCTGCTCTTTTACCATTCACTCCCCTGTCATTCAGCTCTCTCTAGAAAGGTGCCCTGAGCCCTTACAAAGCGCTTTCCCACAAGACCCAAACCGAGTCCATGAGGAGTGAGACACATCATAATATCTACATAATGTGGGATGGGTAACAAAGCCATGCCTAATCACACATGTGGTGATTTAAAACGAACCTGTGTTCCCTCAGTGTGCAGTAGACCTTGTATTCATTTGTGTTAGTTACTGTTATCACTTATTATGGGTTTGTGCACTGATAGCTTTGATGGCATTGATAGTTCTTTTTAATTGAATTAAATGCACTTTGCAATGTACCTGAGTCATATATGACCAAAGTATTTATTTTATTTCAAAATGGAAATTGCCAATGTGCTACTTTTTGGACTTTTTTGCACTTTAAGATGAGCCTAGGTCAGATGTGAGCAAAATATTTTATTTTTTTATTTCAAAAGTGGAAAAAAATCTACTAAAACCTGCTACCTCAGATTATGTTTAGTTATAGTATTTTATTATTTTTTATGCATGTTTTGATGCGCCTGTGACAAATGTGACCAAATTTAAAAGGGAAACAATGAATAAACATTACTTGTTTTTCAACACATTCATTGGTGTTATAAATATGTCATTACCTGCAGCTTACCGGCCACTGAAAATATCTGGACCTTCTAAATTTCTCGGTTTGAAAATTTGCTCTGCCTGAGTTTGCAATTCAATAGTCTTGACGTAGAGTCTGGCACTCTAAAGCAGGCTTTCAATCGCTCATTCACTAATAAAACATTTCCAGGACTGAGTGTTGCCCCATTTGATTTACTGAAAGAGAATCTGACTCCTGTCAGTCCACTGTAACATTTGAATGGGCAACCTGGCCTCAATTTCTTCATTCAGAAAGCATTTGTTGCTAAACATTATCTCAGTCAGGTGGTCAAGGTTGCCAAATCTGCTTGGTCACACTTGCTTTTAAAGGTAAAGGTCAGGAATCTCTGGCACATCCTGGACTGGCTACCTACCAGCACCCTGTGAAAATACAACTTTCTTCAAGTCCACATCTCTCTCATATACACTAATGCCCCTGAAGAATTCATCTTTCTAGGACACACACCACAAATACAGTTCTTATTGCCTCTTGTCAGTCCTACCTTCCCATATTGTCTGGCTTTGTACAGGATTGCTTCTCATAAATCCAGAAAGAATCATGCAAACCAATGGACCACACATAAGCAAATCCCAAGTCCTATGTGACATCAAACACAACACACTGTACTTCTGATCCTGTTAAAGTGCTGCCATGATAATATTGCGGTTCACCGTAGCTCTGTTAAGTGTCTTGAAGTACTGTAGTTTAGGCAATGGAAATACCATCAATGGTGGATGTAAGGAATCTCTGAAAAAAACTGGTGACCTGGCATCATATAACACTGTTTTGAGCTGCAGTTTTATGAGGACACTTAGAATTTGGTGTACAAAAACAGTCGGACAGTTTTTGCTCCCAAGATGCCGGACTTCAGTCTTTTCAGTCTCTACTTCTAGAAAGCATATCAGTGATTTCTAGGCTCCACAGGGCAATCTTACCTTTTTTCTGTAAGATAGCACTAGCATGTCTGCGCCCATTGTGGTTTTCAACATAACAGCTGTAGTTCCCCATGTCTGTCTCTTCTACTCCATCAAACATCAAGGAAAGCTCCAGTTCTTTCTCACCCAGGTGCTCTCTGACAGTCCTGCAATATAAAAAAGATCTAGAAGTTAAATACATGCTATCATTTTCTAACCCGTTTAGTGTCACAAGAGGAAAGAGCCCATATTGGCAGCATTAGACACAAGGTGGCGACCAACCCTAGACATGGCACAATTATACTCACTCATAGCCTAGTCAGCCACACCACTGAATTTTTGAGTTCCCAAATAACCTAACACATATGGGGTAGGGTTATGGGAAGAGAACTGGAGTACAAGAAAGAAAACCCAACTGAATGGGGATAACATGAAATCTCCATACATGCAGCGCACTGGTCCAGGAATCTGGAACTGTAAATCAGCAGTGCCAACCACTATACTGCTATACAGTCTAGATAAGAGGTGTCGAACTCCAGTCCTGGCTACAAGTTTTCATTCTAACCATCTTCTTAATTAATTTGCTGCTAATTAACTTATTTTGCCTTACTTTTAATTAACTTGACTCGGGACCCTTAGTTGTTTCTTTTTCCTTATTTAGCAGCCAAACAGTAATGAGACACAAAATGAGCTGCCACACGACCAGCTCACCTGTGCCCATCACACAATATCTGAAAATAAAGAAAAGTGGTGGTCTCAGTAAGGTTGATCTCTTATGTCACCAAAACAATTTGACACTGTTCTCAGAAAAATCAGAAAATCAATAGTTTTAGGAATGTCTGCTGTGGCAGAATGAGAAGAGCAATACACCCTGGAATTAAATAATGGGTTTAATTAACAGCAAGAATCTGCTTCTTGTTAAGAAATTGCTTGGAGTGAAATTGGTTAGAGTTTGAAGCTCCAATTTTACCAGTCATCTGTTTGGTCATTTCACGTGTGATTTAATGAACTAAAGAATCAATTCAGAGGACGGCATCCTTAAAACCAGGGCTATTAAAATAAAGGGAAAAAAAGTGAATTAGCAGGGAAAACTGGTCACTGATTAGGAAAAGGATTAGAATGAAAACCTGCAGCCAATTCGACCCTCCAGGCCCAGAGTTTGACACCCCTGGTTCAGATGTTTGAATACTACAGAAAAACCAGACAACTCTGTATTCCAGATCATCTGTGTTAAAAGTGTGTTGGTTGGTTTGATTTTTTTAAGCTAATTACTGTTAACTGCTGTATACATGTAACCTGTCGAAGATAAGCTATAGAATAAATATGAAAATATTTGGTATCTTCTGCTCCACGTGTACTTTCAGCCGACTTTCCCTAGAATCCTTGTGTGCCTGAACTTCCCTTGACTTGCGCTTCCTGTAAAGCATGCTTCTCAGACTCTATCATTTCACAGTGCCTTGCATGCCTCTTGTCCACTTTTACATTTCCCATCTTTGAAGGTGGCTTTCATCCTGCCTTCTATGGCTTTTCTCACTTTTGCATGTCTCACACTTGCACTTCATCTTTCGATCAAGTATTCAAAGCTAAAGTGACCAATCAGATTACCCGTAATGACCAAGCACAGACCAAACTTCAGAGTTTTACTATACAGTAAATAATAGAAAACAAAAATCAATATAACGTTTATTTCTTAAAAAATAAAGTTAACCTTTATGAATTATAAAATTATTTTGATGCAAAAATCAAATGTTTATGAAAAACACTCATCATGACTCATGCTGCTCGATAAAAATATAATATCTCTCCATCCATCCATCCATTTTCTATCCATCCATCCATCCATTTTCTAACCCGCTGAATCCGAACACAGGGTCACGGGGAATATCTCTCAATTCTTCAATCTATTTGTTCACCCACTCTTTCAGTTCAGGCAGCCAGTGCCTGTCTAATGCCCACGTCACATTACAGGGCTTTCCCAGTGATTTTTAGTTGTACGCTTCATTTACATAATCTTAGAGAATCCGTTGCGGTTAGTAACCTAATTAAACTAGTCAGCAATTTGCACCAATAAAATCAACACAGATGGACAGGTCTGGTTTTGTCATAATTCACAGGATTGGACTCTTTGTGTATAAGAGTTGAGAATCAATGAACACTCATCTGGAAGAACAATGCACAATATGTAGCTACCAGGAATAAGGAATGCAGGAGTTTTGAAATTCGTAAACAGAAGAGAGGCTTCTATGTCTGCTGTCTCATGTTTTACACATCACAACAGTGTGATGAAATAAAAAAGGCAGAGGCTGCAGCTGAACTATCTGTACTTTTAAATTCCTTGCATGAGGACTAGCGAAGACAGCATGCTAAACAGCACGTTATTGGCTGTTACAAAAAGAGGCAAGCTCACAATCCTTTGAAAATGTGAAACTGTGCTGGAAAATTTTTAAACAGTTATGTAATTTGACATCTCCAGTGACACCTAGTGATGTAAATTGACAAACTAAGGCAATGAGATCAGCAGCTCCAGTCGTCAAGCTTGACAGCCTCTCTGACTAGAAGTTATATAATGTGCCTTTGGCTTTAGCAGAACTACGAAACCCTGAATGGAGTGGAAGTTCATTGCAGAACACACTCATGGACAAATCTATGCTTGCTCATACTGAACCAATTTATAGTTATCAATTAACCAAACACATATTTCTTAATGATGTTCAAGATGAACCCAAACATACAAAGGGAAAATGTGCACACAGGCAGTGCCCAGGTCTGGATTCACACTTAGGCCGCAAAAGCTATGAGACAACAATGTTAACCACTGTACCCCCATGCCGTGTACCACCATGAATCTACATGTGCAAAATCCATTAGAGATGTAAAAATAACTAATTTCTGGAGCTCATTTTTCATGTCTATTTACATAGACTGTTGAAAACTCCACACCTATTAATATTTTTTAATCTTGCTTCAGGTCAAATGAAATCACTTTGTAAAACTAAAAGGGCATGACCAAATTAATATAGATTAAGTGAGTAAACACACAAAGACTATTTAAAATGTACAAATATCCTCAAAACACCAAGCACTCACAACCTAATACAAACAGACAATTTAATTAGAAAACAAATACCAAGTAGATTTAGTATAAGTATTGGATGAGTTCCTATCAGTCAAAAAAAGATGTGAATGAATTCAGCAGGGTTCTTCATATTACAGCTCTAACATTTCATAATTTATCTACTTGCCAGTTAGTTTAATAGAAATTGCATAAAGTGAGCACACAACTGTGAACACATTTAGAACAAGGTCAGAACACAACCCCACATACTAAATAAATGACAAACAGACATTCATGAAGCAGGTCTTTAAAATGAAATCTCCATAGACAGTATGTCAGCTAGTGTTCTCTTGGTGTATGTTCTTAAAAAGCCTAGTAACTCCATTCCTTGGGAGAAATGTGCTGCTGCAACATTCATAGAAACAAAACTTGAATTATTTAAATGAACAAAAAGAAAACACTGGCTATTTAGTCCTTTCATTTAGCATGAAATAAGTAAGCCCCAAGTAGCTCCACTGAAGCGACTTAGTTTCACATAATTTTAGTATCTTACCGCTGGCTCTGATTATTGCATTTGAAAGGAATTGTTACAACTATGGAGTTAACCATTAGGAAAAGTGGAAAAAAAAGAAAAAAAAACATACAATTAGCACAAATGCTTTTAATTGCTTGTCCTTCAGTCATTCATTAGGACCACTATTTTATGGAAACATCAAACTAATAAAAATGTTACATCTAATATGACAGATAATAGTGTACTCAGAAAGTATTCAGACCCCTTCACTTTCTGAACACATTACTGTGCTGCAGATTTCATTTCAAGTGAATTCATTTGCCATTGTTGCTCATCTATCTACACTGAATAACCCATAATGACAAAGTACAAACATCCATCCATCCATCCATTTTCTAACCCGCTGAATCCGAACACAGGGTCACGGGGGTCTGCTGGCGCCAATCCCAGCCAACACAGGGCAGGAACCAATCCTGGGCAGGGTGCCAACCCACCGCAGGACACACATAAACACACCTAGGGCCAATTTAGAATCGCCAATCCACCTAACCTGCATGTCTTTGGATTGTGGAAGGAAACCCACACAGACACGGGGAGAACATGCAAACTCCACGCAGGGAGGACCCGGAAAGTGAACCCGGGTCTCCTAACTGCGAGGCAGCAGCGCTACCACTGCACCACCGTGCCGCCCCAAAGTACAAACATGATTTTAAAAATGTTTGCAAATTTATTAAAAAACCTACAACTGAAATCACTCGTTCATGTACGCACTCAGACCCTCAATTATTTTTATAGAAGACCCTTTAACAGCAGTTTCAGCTTTGAATCTTCTTGGGTAAGTCCCAACATGCTTTACACAACTAGATGTTGTCAGTTAATCCCAATTCTTCCTGACCGATCCTCTCAAGATCTATTAAGATTGGATGAGAAGCGTTTGTAAACTGCCATCTTCAGGTCTTTCCACAGATGTTCTATGGGGATTAAGTCTGGGCCACTTAAGGATAAGTCAGAGACTTGTCCTAAAGCCACTGTTGCACTGTCTTGGATGTATACTTCCTGTCATTCTCTGGTGTAAAAGTTAACCACAGTATGAGGTTGTGTTCACACTGGAGCAAGTTTCTTTCAAAGATCTCTCTGTATTTGGCTTCATTCAAACTTCTCTCATTTCTGACCAGTCTCATTATCCCTGTTACTGAAAAGAACCCCCATAGCATGATGCTGCTACCACCACGTTTCACCTTAGGGATGATATTAGGGAGGTGGTAAGCTGTGACAGGTCTTCTCGTGACATAATACTTGCAGTTCTGCCCTAAGAGTTTAATTTTTGTCTAATTAGGCCAGAGAATCTTTCTCTTCATAATTCCATCTAGCCACTCTTCCATAAATGCCAGGCTGATGGAATGCTGCTAAGATTGTGGTCCTTCCAACAGGTTCTTCCATCTCAGAAGAGAGCTTCTGAAGCTTAGAGTGGCAATTCATTTCTTGGCAGTCTTCCTGATGAAAGCCATTCTTGCCTGGTTACATTTGATGAAATGGCCAACTCAAGGAAGAATCCTAGTGGTTCTAAATTTATTCCAATTAATATTTATTGAGGCAACTGTGCTCCTGGGAACACTTAAAGACTTAAAAATGGTTTAAAATCCTTTCCCTAATCTATGCCTCACCACAATTTTATCATAGATGTCTACATAAATTTCCTTGGACTTTATTGCGTGTTTTTTTTCCTGACTTGCAGCATGAATTGTGGGACCTTCTGTACACAGGTGTGTGCCTTTCTAAATGATGTCCATTCAATTCAGTTTTCCACATATTCTAGACACATCTCACTGATATTTATTAAAGTAAGCATAATGTTTCTGAACGCAATTTTTACAGTGTTTTACTGTTTTTTTTCCAGATTCAGTCTTACAGCAAGCAGTTACAGAGGAATTAGAGCCAATCCTGTCAGCAGAAGATGGGAGACAAGAACTTGTTCTGAATGGGATCCCAATTAACTCCTACACCCTTTGGAATTCATTAATTGGGTTATGTGGTCAATAAAAAATGAAACAGAAGAACGAATCCTTCCACCTTACTGATTGCTTACTTGCCCACAACCCTTATCACAATCATGAACTGACTGATGGATGGATGGTTTTCTTTATATTTCGAGCTAGTTCCCACTCTAGATTTTACCAGGGTGGATTTTCTATTTTCTTCTTTTGTTCAGTTTTGACCTCTTGGATTAAAGTTGATGTGCCATCTGAAATTTTATGCAGCCTCACCAGTGGCTTTTTCATGAAGAAGCCAGCAGTTTAGCAGCCTCAGACTCAGATCATTTTCAAGCAGCCTACTGGATCGGAGAAATCACATTGTCACGCATGTGCGAGTAGGAGGACGTTGTATGGACCAAGTGGAGGTAATTCCATTCCAGCCCAGGGGGTGGCGGGGCGCACTAAACCTTCTCCTGTTATCTCTGCAGACCAGCCACAGGAAAACCTGTCTGACTCATCGCTGAAGAAGTCACTTCCAGTTCTGGTACCCAGGCCGAAGCCACTTCCAGTTCTGGCGTCTACGCTGACACCACTTCCGGTTCAGACACCTATGATAACTTTAGAAAAAGAGACTTCCTATTCCCCTATGTCATTTCTGGTTTTATCAGTTAAATCCACCATATTCCCAAACCTCAAGCAGTTCATGTCTGGACTCCAACAGAAACTCTTCTGTCTACAAAACCAAAACCATTGTAGCCAGGGATAATATACGGGTGGCTGCCCCAAACCATTTTCAGCGTGTCGAACCTGATCGTTTCTCAACATCTAAATGCTGACATGAACCAACCCAGAAGCCATGTTAAAGACATGTTAAGGAGTATAAAAGATTTAACTTCTGCTCGGGGAGCATGGGCACTGTAAATCAATAATGGCAATTTAATTAGTGAGAATTATTGAGATTACAATTGATGAGCAGTTACTCAGGGACTTCAAGTGCCAAAGATATTCACATGCAATACTTATTGCATTGTACTGGAATTCCTTGAAGGACCTGAAGTAATTAATTTAACCCATGAGTTTTATGTACAAGTCCTCCTCGTCTGTAGACCTAGAACAGATTCTCTGCTCTGTGTTGATAGATTATTCTCATGGTGACAATTATAATGACATTTATGATGGTAATTATACTGATAAAGGTGCTATAAAATATGGTTTTATAACTAATTTGTATTAATTTGGTATAATAAAATGTATTATTTTAATTTGTGTAGAATATTTCAATTATAACAATAAAAATATAAACGGAAACAGTAAATGTAGTTTAAAAAATCTGAACAGAAAGACAAATGAGACAATAAAATTCATTTATTTAAAATAATATAAAATGTCTGTTCAGCAAAAAAGTAACATTGTAAAGCATGTTTAATCCAATTCAGAGCTGTGCAAAAGCCAGAGCTTGTGCTGGGAACATTGAGTAAACAGTAGGAAACCGCCATGGATGGAGTGCCAGTCCCACTCGAGCACACAACCCTGAATGAACCTAACCTCTGCATATCTATGGGAATGTGGGAAAAGAAAAAAAACAATATATGTACAGAAATGGGAAGGATGATGAGACATACAAATCAAATCCTGGAATCGTAAGGCAGAAGCACTAACCAGGGTGCCATCCTGACACCTTTCTATCCAGTTGATTAGAGTAAATATTTTAGCAACTTGTAATACTGTAGAGGAATCAAGAATATTTTGTTAATTAGTATATATTTTCAGAGCACCTTACATAGCCATCTTGTTTCAGAATGCTTTATACCTTTTGAAAGGATGAAGAAAACAAACACAAAATATGGCCTTCAGGCAATAATAGATAATATAGTGATATAGCATGCGCAAAAACTATGAAAGTTATATACAGTAGTAAGAATGAAATTGGAGAAACTGTTAGTATTGATTCAGCAAATATTGTACATATTTGATCAACTAGAGCCTACAGGGCAACAATTTGTTAATTAATTAATTTGCTTTTCGTTGATAAAGCACTTTCCATAACACACCACAAAAATTGCGTAAAGAAGAAAGTTTAACATGATTAATAACTAAAAGGAAGAGAGAATTAATTATGATACATCAACACTAACTTTAACAATGTTAGCACCTGCTGCCAGGCATGCTGATGGAAGGCATACAGAACTGCAATTCTAACACCCACAGCAAGAGTCGTGTTGATTTTTCATGCATTCATTTTCCAGTCTGTGATTATAACACATCTTAGACAGGGGCAGGTCCCTGGCAGGGCATTCATGATCACTTATTACCCGCCCCCTATTTAGGGTAAGTAATGAACCTAACACATATACATATTTTGGGGAAATGAGAGTAAAGTGTCTTGGGAAATTAGAAGCAAACATGAGACTCAACAACTGTGCTCCTGTTAGTTTTTAGGCCATCTCAAGAATATCGTGTACTGTGAATGCTTCATAACAGAAGACTGACCTTTTCCAGCAGAACAATTCAAGACCCCTGCTAAACATTTTCTTGCAGACAGCCAATCCTTTACTGCTTTATCCACAAACTTTTTCATAGTTTTAATGAAAAACTGTGACATACTCAGATTCACCGGATTTCACACTTGGTTTCTTTCAAAAACACTTACATATCGGTCACTTGTGTGTGGTGGAGTTTTACATTGCTAGGTTGGTGTATGTGTTGTCCACACTTCAGAAATGTGCTGCTTCTTTTGGCATCACATTCCAAATTCCATTTTCTTGCATATGAGTTATTGACACTGTGTATTAATATAGATTTCTCAAAACTGATAAATAATGTTTCAGCTAAAATGTAATTGTTAGATGTTTAGCATCCAATAGCAATTAACTGACTGATTAGGGTGTTAAAATATAAATATTTGAAATTCCATGTTTTGTTGATACTTGAAGTAAAATAAACTAAAACTGTGTCATTTTTATAAAAATGAATATAAAAATTTCTGATTACAAAAAACGGTTATTACTAAGTACTGACTTAATGGGGTGCCCAAACTTTTGCAAGCCTACCTTTACTCTTTTTTTTTTGTTTTTTTACATTTTTCAGTTCTTCAAGTAAATCATAGCTGTACATTAACATTTTTGTAAGGAAAAGCTATTGTTCTAGTTCATTTGCTGTTAAAGTTGCATTTACTAATTGTTACTTAAAATGTCAACAAAATATGTCATCTGCCCTGGGGTGGCCAAACTTTTGCATGGAACTCTAGTAAAGTGTAATATTATTGTTCTTATTAGTAAGCATGCATTCAGTTCAATAGACAAGGCACTCAGTCAAGTTAAATGGCTTTCTAGGCTGTGATATCACTGTCACTTTGCAAAAGACTCACAGTAAGCCTGTTTAAACTTATTTCTGAACTGCTATCTTGTGTTTTCATTTGAACTATGAGAGGAAAAGTGTGCACTTAACATAAAGTAAAAAGGGACACTGGTTAAATTACATCTGGAATTTCATTCATTTTCCCTCTAAATAATTCATTTTCTTTTATGCTCAGTGTTTCTGCTTAGAGTCTCACAAAACATTGCCTCTCTAGCAGACTGAGGACGTGTAGCTGCACTAGAAATATTGTCCAGGAGACATGCTAGCCTTGATTTTGAGCATTCATACTTATGTTTGTGTTTCTTCTTGTGCTTTGGATTGTTTTATGTAAAATTATTGCTCTCATACTACAGCAGAATGGCTACAAAAAGAGAGGAAAAAAATCTGCGCTTCTTAGCGGTCCTAGGATGTAGTCTAGCTGCTTAATAGGAATGCCTTAATGCTACTGACAAATGTGCGGACGAAAAATGGTTGCAAAAATAAATGCATGCAGCTTGTGGGCTGCTTTCTTCATCTCTTTGTGTAATTTTGTGAATACTTATAAAATGATTAAAATGTTTTACCATTTCTTACAATGTTATTAGCTTTAAGCTTTTTTTTTGTCATGGAAAATATCTGTAGCTTGTGCACAGTGTCCCAGGAGGGCATGCACAACGGTTGATGCAGGACGTTCTATTACAGGAGGCAGCACCAGGAGCAGCATTTGGTAATGTCATAAATATAACTAAATTATTCAAATTAGATTCAACCCTGCTATGATTGACTACAAATCACAACTCTATATTGGCACACTGCCTGAAAGGAGAATCTAGAGGTATCTTGATTTGGACGGAAAACATCCATAGGCTTTTTAAAAACAGTGGACATGTCATCATGTGGCATAAAACATAACTGACATAACATAGTCACTTTTTGGGACTCTAAAAACATTCTGAAAAAGTTATCTTTTATTATTTTTAGTACCATCTTATTCAATTAGTTGTATGAGTCATGATTTAAGTGAAATGTGAAATTATTATGCAATTAATTAAGATAAAGAACTCATAATTAATATGTGAAATAAACCGGGTTTTGTTCTCAGAGAGAAGAGTGTATAATGTTCAGTACTGTTTTTAATATTTAAGCTCCCATGGACACTAAATTTAAGCAGGCTTCCAATCCAGTCAATCACAAGTGAAATGCGAGGAATTTAATACTCCCTGCTGAGAGACTGTTGACAGCGCCATTACCTTCAATTAGAGGACTGTGCAGAAATCTTTCCGTGTTCTATTTAATTTAACCGAAGTGTGCACACTCACGTCTGTTTGTCTGTCAATTTACTGCACTTTATGGGAGGAAATTGCCATTTGACGTGGACCTCACTAATAATTACATAGGCTTCCTCTCACAGTCAACAAACATGCTTTAGGAATGAATGATGCACTTAATGTTAATATTATGAAATTCCTATATCTGAAGAGTACTTTAAACAAAGTTAAAAGCTTGGAAAATTGTGTCTCAGCCTTAATCAAAAAACAGCAGTTGCAAAAATATTCTAAATATTAAACGTCTTTCCTCAATGCTTCTCAGCCTTCATTTTCTTTGTATTATCTAAAACGGCTATTAGCCCTTCAAGGTCCACCAACATAACCACCCATGAAGCATTCTTCTTTCACTTTCTTTCCATATTTTTTTGCCTAATTGGCTTAGTGTGTGATCAAAATGAAACTATTTGTTTGCATAATACTGATTAAATACAAAAGCTATTTTATTCAGCAGAGTCAGGGACTGCAATTTCCAGAGGACTCTGAAACAGATTACTAGCATAAAGCTTGCAGAAATTTAACAAGTGCTTAAAGATTTAGTCAATGTCATGTCAAACAATCACTGCATGCAAATGCTGAACTGCACCATTCCAGTCAGTAAAACTAAATGCTTTAGGTTTCACAATTCTCAGCAAGAAGATAACTTGCACAGTATATTTGCCACACAATAATAACCTTCCCCCCAATGTTTCCATTTTACAGCTTCTCTATTATATATTTGCCGTGTGATTTCTGACAAGATGTTAGGACAGGCTAGTTTGTTTTCCTCCTGCTGAGAGTGCCTACTAAAAGAGAAATATAAAATGTTTCCTCAAAATGCCTTAGGAAAACACATTAAGTATTGATAGGACAATTCACAAAAGTGAGATTTATAATTGAGAATTATTCCTTCCTTCAGCCAAACAGTTATATTGAAATTCATTATATGTGTCTCAACTTTCAGTTGCAATTCAATGCCCTGTAGGCTCTCAGCCTGTTATTTGTCATTTAATAGGACTTGTTCAATTTACATGACACTTTTATGTGGTAATTACTAATGGCAAAAGTTTTCTTTTCTTACTGTGCTATGTGGCCTGAAGTGAGATCACAAAGGGATTATGTAGTTTCCTCCTCTTGCTGACTGAGACCCTCCCTGGCATGAGTGTTACATTATAAAACTATTTGTCTAGATTATAACTCTGTATTTGATGACTTGCAGTGACCCCTTATTTTTCACTTAACCTGCTCTCAGCAAGATTTACTGCCTGCTTTCCCAGATGCCATGTGTCTGAGAGCTTTAAGGAGAGTTGAGCTGAGTGCAGGTAAATCTTCCACTACTCAGTTGGCTCTGTTACTATATTGGTCATTTCACTGTGGTAGGAATCAGCAACAAACTCAAATTAAATGAACACTAAAACAACAAAATATATTTAGTGTGTCATCTATGAAATTTAAAATTTAGTAACTATAGCAACTGTATATTTATGACCCTGTAAATTTTATCTAGTGCACTATTTTCCTGTACAGATGCACTGTATGTATGTGTGTTACATGTTGCTTTAACTCTAGTGTGTAACGTCTTCCCTGGTTTCTCATCAGTATTAATAAAGAAGCAGATTTCCAGTGGTAATGAACATGTGTGGAATGAAGGGTTTGCACTAATGGAAAATCTGTGTGTGATGATGTGGGTTCAGCTCCATGCTCCCTTCTAACTAATTTGGGATCTCTTGAACCCGACACCGTCAGTAATGTAACCAGATGAGCTGGACAATGAGGACAACAACAAAGCAAGGGGAAAGGTGCGAAGGTGCAAAACAGTGCTTTTATTAAAAAACAGTCAAAAGAAAAAAGTGTTCAGATAAATAGTGCAGTGCAAATATGGAGGTTAAAATAATTCCAATAAAAACAAAGTTAAAACAATAGCTGGAAGCTGTCTTTAAAAACAAAACCCAGTGCCTTCTTCAACTGGTGGCTCCCCTGCTTCTCCCATCCAGGCTATGCACCAGGGGAGTCACCCTACCTGCAACAGACCTTCTCCATTGTCTGGATGCCTTCCATCCTCTGGCTTTGTATGGCATCACTACCTGGACCAAGACTTGGGATCCACCAATGGCCAGGGCGCTCACGCTGGGGTTCTGATCCCAAATCTGACTCACGCTGCCTTCTGGGGCATCTTGCAGCGAGCCAACCACCTTCTGATCACTCCTGCTCCTCATAACCACTCAGCAGGAGCGACCCAGTCAAACTGCCCCAGGTGCCAGCCAAACACCCCGCTAGGGCTCTTTTCTCCCAGCTGCCTGTCCTTCTTATAGAGAACCAGCCTTTGCTCACTCACTTGCCCACTCACTCACGCACCAGCCTCTTCACTTCCAACTTTCTCTTCTTCTTCCACTAACCTCCATTCAATTTCTCATTTATTTTTCTCCCTCCCCTCCACACTCACGCTCCTACTATATATAATGGGAATGTGGCACAGGTGTGGCAATTAGCAGCTCCTGGAATCAATTATAGATGCAGACGATTCCTCATGTGTGCACTTAAGCAAGGAAACGCCCACACCACATTGAGTCCGAGAACTGCTCCGGCCCACTACCACGCCCCCTCTTTAAGCCGCGAGTGCAGAAATCATTTACTTAAAACTGGCCTTTTATTCTGAGCCCTCTGGCATTTACGATTCGTTACATCTTCCCTAAGTCTTCTGCATCCCTAGATCACTAAGGGTTAGATGAATTCTGCTTGGTCTTCTGTTTCTGCATATTAAGTCTTTTGGATGTTTAAATGCATTTATTAGATATTAAACCTATCATATAAAAGGAATCATTTGGATATTTACATGAATTTGGAGCAGTGAATTTGTTAGGAACTGGTTATAGTGACTTGTTCATGGCAGCTGTTGATTTTAATAATGGGATCAGGGGATAGGGCAATGTCAGGAAAAACAAGCTAAAGTCACAACCAGGTAAGCATGAATCTAATAACTAATCCCAGAACATAAAATAAAACATTCTAGAGTAAGATGACAGCGAAAACATCAAAAGCTTAATGCACGTAACTGGGCCAAAGCAAGACACGTCAAATGTAGTCATGGACAGAGAAGATTTTAAAACCAAAGAGCCTTTCAAATGTACAAAGAGAATCCAAACTTTGACAACTAGGGACCACAGGTGTAAAACTTTGTTTAGCTTCCATACTAAAAATTTGCTTACACAAGAAAGACAAAAATGACATATGCACAACAAAAGCAGGTTTGTAAAACTGTATGCTTGCTAGTTCCTTTATTAGCCTCAAATCAACATAAACCCGTGAGCTTTAAGCTGCTCCCAGTCACCTAAACAAATATCTTTTTTGAATATTCATGATCTAATCACCACATAAATTTGGACATGTTCCTGAATGACATATTCACATTTAAGCCAGCGTTTCTCAACCATTAAGTATTTTTCATAACAGTTTTAATTGCGCCCCGCCCAACATTTTTTTGAAACCCTAATAAAATTTATTCCTATATTTTTTGCTGCCAATACACCGCTACAAGTTTTATTATACCTACTTAACTTTTATCGACATTTATCCAACTCTATATTTATTTTTCTAGAATCAGAATGTAGTTTAACTTAATTTGTTTTGGTTTCAATAGATGTATTTTTCATAGTTTCGATTCTTGTTTTCTTTTTTTCACATCTTCATGCCACCTTTTTTGTTATTTTGCGCTCCCCTAGTGGGGCTCACCCCACAGGTTGAGAACTGCCGTTTTAAGCCATGGAGAACACAGAAAACGAAACTTCAACGAATATGAACTTTCAGTATTACTGACATCTGGGAGAGTGGCCAGGGACATAACAGAGGCACTATGTTTATAAAATAAGTCTCAAATAATGGAGTAATTTTTTATCAACTTTTTAAGCACACAGTTTATGTAAATACATTAATTAATGAATTAGGTGAACGGTGATGCAGTGTTAGCACTGCTTACTAATAGTGAGGAGTCTGCAGGTCACATCCTGGGTTTCAGCCCACACTCTATAGACATGAAAGTTGGGTGAATTGATGATGCTAAATTATCCCTTGATGCGTACAGTATGTGTGTGTGTCTTTCTGTGTGTTCACCCTGTGACATGCTGGCAACCTATCCAGGGGTTAATTCTATCTGCACCCATTACTCATTGGTGCATGAGGCCCAAAACAAAAAGAAAAAACAAACAAACAAGACTAACCCTATAGCTCAGGAGCCAAGGGTGTGATGGGAGAAAGAAAGAGATGGTTACAGAATATGTTCTTACTTGTCACAGTGAGAAAAGGCTCAGCTTGACGGCACCACTTGTGCTCTACAGTAAATATAGACGTTTTCTTACCCTCATTCGAAAAATGTCGGAGTGCAAGTGTGAGCAGAGAATTGACATCACGTTTCTTGTGAAGCTGAAGAAATCTTTCCAGTTATTGACTGAGGCTTAAAGAGCGCACATCTTCTGCATGTGTTTTTGCATGGCACAAGTCGGTGCTTAAAGGAACCCAATTTTTGCTGGTAGAAGATGCGAAAGAAAAGATGACGGAGATCCTCAACAGCCTTTCAGAAAATGATCAACGGAATTACTTTGAACATTGGCAGCATCGTATGCAGCTGTTAGTCAACTCAGAACGAAACTATGTTGAAGGTGATCGCAGTTACCTTTTTAAATTTGTTAAATAAAAAGAGTTACAGGAACAGTCTAATTTTTTTGCTTGTTGGACCTTGTAGGCTTCGTTTGCCCCCTGCTCTGTATAAGTGGGTTTAGAGAATGGATGGATGGATCAATGAATACTAAAATCCGTATTGCTCAAAGCAACTCTCACTTGCACATCACCAATTCTTAAAACAAATCTATAAATATTCTGTACAATTTCAATTACAAGTTAGTTCACTGTTTCAGATTTGTCTTAAGAGAAGTAATTTTAACCAGAATATGTTGTATGAAGTGTATTCCTCTTGTACATGCCCAAAAGATGCTCCTATCAGCAAACAGAGACTCAGTAGTCAGCATGAGCAATTGAAACAGTAGTGTGTGTGGCTATGGCTTATGCTTGCCTGTTCTGGGATAAGAATGGGCATCTAGGCCAGGGAGGAGAATGGGTTATTATATGGATGGGAGGCCCAAATGGAACAACGGATGAATTGGCTGGCTAGACAAAAAAATAACTTTGTGCCAAGTCGGTATAAAATAATGGATGGACCAACAGAAGCCTGGACTAGTGAGTGGTTACATCCCACTTGCGCTAGGTGTTAGTGGCCCTCATATGGGAGCCCAGTTGGGACACCTGCAGGGATGCTTGGGAATTGGAGTGCGGAAGTGTAGCCCTGTCAGAGTCCCTACATAGCGATAGAGGGTACTGTCGAGGGAGGACCTCCCTACTTTTCTTATGACCCAAAAGTGTTTTCAAGACGATATGACTTGGCCACGGAAACACCCTTGGGTCCAATATAAAAGGGAACCTGTTGCCACACATGGGACAGTCAGAGTCGTGAGGCAACAATCAGCTGGAGGAGTGAAGGAGGAAAAATTATTGTTGATTTGTTGTATTTTGTGGCTTACATCTGGAGAATTGATCATTGGAAAGGTGCTTGGTGTGAATAAATATCCTTTGTTTTATTTTAATTTTATTATAATGTGTGGTGTTTTACTGAGTCTGAGGTTTGGGGTTCACTGGCACCTCCTTGTGGTTATACTGTATAAACATCTGTGCCGGCCTCAGCAATCCTCCATAACAACAACAGCAACAACATTTATTTCTATAGCACATTTTCATACAAACAATGTAGCTCAAAGTGCTTTACATGATAAAGAAAGAGAAAAAAGACAAAATAAATAATTAAAATTAGGGAACACTAATTAACATAGAATAAAAGTAAGGTCCGCACATCACACATACCTCTGTTGCCATATATTTAAAAAACAAAGTTGCACCTGAATGTTAAGCTATACATACATTTTCATCCACCCATCCATTATCCAACTCACTATATCCCAACTACAGAGTTACGGGGGTCTGCTGGAGCCAATCCCAGCCAACACAGGGCGCAAGGCAGGAAACAAACCCCGGGCAGGGCGCCAGCCCACCACAGGATGCACATACACATACTGTACACCCATACACCAAGCACACACTAGGGACAATTTAGAATCACCTTGTACAAAAATCACTAGCTAGCTAGTGTTTATTATGTTTGTTTTGGTGTGTAAATCAACTCAAAATTAGCACCGGAGCCCTGCAGTGACCTCTCAACATTTCATGCCATTTCATCAATACATTCAAACACAGTTCTATAACCAAGCTAACACTCTTAAACATTTTACGCTTTTTTGAGGCAAGTATCTGTGCCGTAGCAACAATACCTTTCTTCACAAATTCTCATTCTGAATAAAGCTTCTGTCTTTTAGGCATCATATTCTGCATATTTACTTGTGTGATGCCTCTAAGTGGTGCTGTTTTTGAGAAAATTGAGAGTTTCTCTGCAAAGGTACTGATGTAGTTCATGATGGCAGGTTTTTAAATGGAAAGGGAAGAGAATCATAATCAACATAAAAGGGCAAGGGCTGGAACCATAAAGTCAAATGTGAAGGCTAAACAAAAATTCTAAATTAAGGTCAAAAGACAAAGGTAAAGTTCTTATACTAGGAAATGCTTACTGAAAATAATTGCAGTTTTAAGAAGTTTATCTGTAATCTTGGGTACCAGAAAATGAACTGAATAAGCTGTCACGCCAATGAGTCACAGGTCATGACCCTAGCAACATGTCACTGTATCATTGCCTCTGACCCCAAAAATGGTGACACCCATTAAAAACCAAAATGGCATTGAAAGAGATGCAAAATAATTTAACTACTTCAAATAAACTTTTAATCAAAATTACTAACCAAAGAATTAGAATCGGGGTATTTTTTTAACCCAGACTGGTGAGAAAAGAAACCAAAAAAACAATATAGAAATCAGGAAAAACATAAAAACAAATCCATATTATAACAGCAAAATAGGCAAACTGCCTTGCCTTTCACTTTCACGAAGAAGTAATCCCCCGTTCACTTATGTTGGAAGATATGATATTTAACATCAACTTTCATTCTCTTTGCCATTTTTACATTAAATCACACTTGCGAGATACAGCAGTTTAACTTCTTGTAGGAGCAATTGGATAATGGAACCACAACTGATCTATGGAAGCCAACTGAGTCACCTAAAAATTGGAAGAAAAATGTCAACAGCATTCTGCTACCTTTCCTTCCAAGGCTGCAATTTATGCTTACAGAAATTATTGTTAGGTTTTGTGAAAATAACAACAAAATAAAAAAAAATAAACAGTACATCAAATCAAGGAAACATCCAGGTGATGTTCCCTACCCTTGCTGTAGGCATATATAGGTTACTTTTAAGTTTCACAGCCACCTAATAAATGCAGTTGAAAGGATCTAGTTGGAAGAAAATAGCTGATTTTCACAGAATCTCTGTACTTGTGTGTTCTTAATAAAATGTTCTGAATTTCTAGACTTTGACATAGGAACCTCAGTACCTCTACTTAAAAAAACTGAAAGTCCAGCTTTGACTCTCGTTGTTTCTTCCTTTGTTGGCTTGATGTGACAGATATTCTAATGTCAGAATAGTTGAGATTTCTTTTACAATTTTGTTTTGTTGACTTCAGTGACCTACACAATAAGCAGACTTGCCTCTAATAATTGTAATGGTTTATTTACTAGCTAATACAGGTAATATTTTCTAACAACGTGAACACACAAAGTTGACATTGTGGCAGTGTGGTTAACAGTGCTGCCTAACAGCTCTAGAGTCCTGGCCTAATCACTGGCTATGTTGGTTTTGTATGTTCTTGTCATGTCTGTTGTAATGCATGGGTGTCAGAGGGTCATCTTCCGGGATCACTGCCCCAACTCGGGATGCGAAGGGTGCTGTTGCTGATTGTCATTTGTCTTTTTTCACCCACAGCTCTGAGAAGACACCCAATGAAAGCAACTGACTACACCTCTTCTGGTCCAAGGACTATAAGAGCATTATGCTCCTGGAAGGAGGCTTCTCATTTCTGGATGGAGCTTCATCCTCATTGTACCTTATGGGAGAAGCTGCTTTTTGTTTTATTTTGTAATACCATGCAGCTGTTATGTTTTCTGTAAAGTTGGTGAAGCAGAATGCAACCCCCCCATCATTTCATCTAGACTTGTGCAGTCCTCTCGGTTAATGATATTGTGTGTTGTTTTTTTTCCAGTACTTCGGCATTCTTCACACATCCCAAAAGACATATATGGTAAGTAGTTCTAATTTGGCTCCATATATGTGGATCTTGTTAGAAATCCTTGCCCAGCTTAGCTCTAGCCTTAAACTGATCCTGCTATAATATGCTCTGTCCCCCTACAGTCCTTAACTAGATAAAAGGTGCTTAATAAAGGTTGGATGAACTCCCTCAAAGCAAAATGTGTTTGGTAGGAAAAAATCTTTGCCATTTGCTTCAATGAGGGATGCTACAGAAGCTTATTCCAGCCACGTAAAAAATGAAATTGTGTTATTTCTCAAAAGAATAGCTATATTTTACAAATGTATTGCATTATTTCACAATTCTATTGTGTTATTTCACAAAACTATTGCATTATGTCACGAAGACACTGCCTGCTGGGGTGTGTAATAATATTTTACATGTGTGTGCTCTGCCAGACTAGTAACTGATAGTGATGAAAATGTTTAAACACGTGTGTGGCTTGCAATCAAGCGACAAGAACTGAGCAGATGTTATATATATACATTTAATTCAGCTAGTGCCAAGAGGTAAATTTAATATATCCAGTTTAGGAATACAAATAATCAGTGATTATCCCTGCAGCACTAATTGTAAGGCAAGAAGCAAACACAGTGGATGGCATGCCAGTCTTATGCAGTGCACAATCACACAGCCACTCAGAAGAGTGTGCTGTGTGCTTCACAGCAACAGAGACCTATAAATAAAATATCAGTTTAGTTCTAATCCAGTTATTTACAAAAAGATATTGTGAAATTGTTTGATGTAATGGAGCAGTGGCTAGTGCCCATACTGATACCCATCAGGGGCTTGGGTTGGGAATGCAAAAAGGGAAATTTGTTATTTACTTCACAACACATGAAGGACTAAAGATATTCTGTGTCGGAGATGGCTGGGATGGCGACCCGGCTGGGATGCCTAGGAAGACCGGAGAAGGGCTTACGCCTTCCCCAGAGCATGTGGGGGCGACCACCCTGGTTCCTTTGGGGGCCATGGGTACAGAGCTTTGAAGCTCCACCCTGCAGGGGCCTGTGGTCACTGCCAGGGGGCACCCCCATGCCTTTGGAGTCCTGGACCTCAGCACTTCCACCACACCCGGAAATGCTGAGGGGAAGAATAGAGGGGACACCCGGAGTGCTTCCGGGGATGCAGCTGGCACTTCTGCCACACTGGGGCGTGTCCGTGGAAGATTGCCGGAACCCACCTGGAACACATCCGGGCGCTATAAAACTCCCTTCAGACAAGGGCGCGAGTCGGGAGTAGAGTGGACGAGGCCTCTGGAGGAGGCAGGAGGCGGCCTGAAGAAGGAAAGAGGCATTGTTGTTGGCCAGGACTTTGGGGACTTTTGGGGTTCGTGAAGCACTTTGGACATTGTATATAGTATAAATAAATGTGTGGTGGGAAAAATGAATGCGTCTGCCTGTCTGTGGCCGGGCCAGTCTCCACATCTGTTAAGTGAAAAGTATTACTGACACATTTCCAGTATTCTGTGTTAAAACAGATAATCACATGCAGTTAAGCACACTCATTCACAAATGCAAATATCATGCAGATCCATGGCAGTGGGAGGCAGGGATGACAGCTCTGCTCTACCACTCTGCCTGTGCTAAAAAAATCTGTACTACTCTTCCTAAATGTCAAACTTATTAAAACTAGTTGTATACTTATAACATCTGTTGAGCTTTTCTCACTTGATTGCAAGATACATGCCTGCTTAATCATTCCTTCAAGAGTGGAAGTCAGTAGACGACCACATTACGTGTATGCACTATGTTAGCAATCGCAGGCAGTGTCTTTTCAAAACAGCAGAATACTTTTGTGAAATAACACAATAATTCTTGCAAAATAACATAATAGTTTTGGGAAATAATGGTATTTTTTGGGAAATAGTACAATACATTTTTTGAATGGTAGGAATAAGCTTCAATAGGATTTAAAGAATTAATTGAAAAAAAATGGCAAAGTTATGTTAGTATGTAAAACAGTAATAGCATTTCTCCTAGTGTTTTTATGCTTTTTATGCTCACTGACCGGCACAGTTCTTGGCAATCTGCTTTTTATAAAGCGTACGTGTGTATGTTTTTGTAGAATTACGCATGACTGAAATTATAGACATGCTACAAGTGAAAAACTCTATGTGATGGATGAAGATAAAAATTAGAGAGAGGGCTGTGTCGTTTGATGGTAACATCCATCCGTTCATTACAGAACATGAATCTGCTTAATCAAGTTCAGGGTAATAGGAAATAAAGCCAGTCCTGATAGCATCAAGCACAAGATAGGAGGAAATCCTGGTTGGTCTGCCAGTCTATAAAAAATACTTGATTAAACTACAGTTAGTTTTTACTTAAATAGCAGAAATAGGATGTGGCAATGTTCTATGAGATCTGAAATTATTATTAGAGAAGTGACACGTTTATGCAGTGCCAAGACTTTGTAGTCCCACACAAATGCACTATTGTTATCAGTCAAAAGAGCAAATGAGAGCTTGTTCCTCAATATTATTTCAATTGATTGTTTCACAAATACCTGCCGATGTTTTGCACAATTAACACAGTTCTTGTGTCTTAAATTACCTTTTCATCTTTGTCATTTTCTGCTTTGTTCTTAGGTCCATGACACATAGCCTGTTATCTCATTACTGATGAGGGTTACTCTGTACGTGGAATACCTTAGTCTTCAGGGAATATGAGCTATCACACGATTCACCATTTGAATGATTACACATTGTTAGAATGTGGGATATCCCTCCATTATGCTCTTGGACAACAAGAGATCATAATTAATGCAGGTTCTCTTACATGAAGGGAAAAATGCACAGAACTATATGTCACAAATTGTTACTGTTGAAACAAAAGTCAATGATGGTACAATACCTGAGTTCGCTTTCTCGAATGTGGCCTTCAAGCTCTTCAACAAACTTTTCTCCTTTCATCCAGTAGATAATTGGTTTGGATTCTCCACTGTATCCAAAAAAAGCCCTGCAGTCAAGGTTGAATGGTGCTCCTGTGCAATTAAAAAAAAATAAAATAAACGAAGCTGCTTTCACCAGTTCACTCATTGGCCTCTTTAAATTAAACATCTGAGCATTTGTTAAAAATAGAAGGTAAAACAGGACAGCTGAAAGTGGTAACCCGTGAGAAACATACTGGTTGTTAGTCTGTTTCACAAGAGAGGCCAGCACCCCTTAGTTCCCCCTTAGTTCTTCTTATAGCTTCAAACATTTACAACCCATAACTTATGTAGGAATACAAAGTGCTTGTCAGATGCACTAAATATGTTTGTTGGCAGCAGAAAAGAACGTGTAACTTTTCTGCACCTGAGCCACATAACATTTTTTACACTCGGAGAATCTCAGTTTAAACAAAAAATTGAAATTCAGCAAAAAATATTTGTTGACTGCCCCTGTTTCAAAGAGCTTTTTAAAGGTAACACTTTAAATTAGTTAGCAGTTAATTTAAATCACACATCAATTAATCTCATACCTTTATGTAACAAGGCATTAACAAAGCTTCTTTTGGTCTTAATAACACTTACAAAGCATCAGTAAAGTGGTCTGTCTCTTTCAGTGTAGCATAGTAAAAACTTGTGATAGTAAAAGTATTTGGGAATTGTGGTGAAGCAGGTTAGGGGTCTGTGGAAGTGCAGATTTTAGTGAATGAAAACAGTGCACCTCAGGCTTGGTTGGTGAGGCAATGCCATGCGGCCCCAGGGTATTGATGGCGAAACTGGCTGATTGTATATTAATGTGCAGATGAGATTGTTTCTGCCAGTTTCCTCCTTAACGCTTCATGTGCTGCAAACTAGGCACCTGCATCTACAAATTTTGAAGGGCCTGGGGAGGATTGAGAAGGTAAAAAATACAAATGTAGAAGGTTTGTGGGGCAGAGATTGGAAAAATAAGCTGGTGCAGAGGACAGGAGGCATGCTGGTGAGGAGTTGGCCTCCTGGAGAGAAAGAGGACAGAGCTCCAGGGGTGGGTCACTCTTGCTGAGCGTTCAAGGAGCAGGACTGGTCGTCCGACAGATGCCAACGAAAGGTGGTGGGATGACGAAGCCAGGCTAGGGTGTCCCAGTGTGTGACCAACTGAGGTAGCTAATAAGCAAGCTGTTTAAAAGGATGACCATGCATGCCAGTGCCATGGATCTTACTGAGCATGCCTGATGGGTGAGCAAGGGTGGAGAAATGAAGAGAGGCACACAGGCTCAAATGAAAGAGAAGCACACAATTTTAACTTTCTGACTTTAACCCTTGTGGAATCTTTTTATCTATATATTGAGAGCTGTTTTTATCTCCCAATGGGCAATTGTTTTTATTGTAATATTGATTGGATTAATTATTTATTTAGAGAATATTCTGCTCTGCACTTTATTTATTTGATACTTAATTGAATAAAAAAGCACAATGTGTCTGATGCACCAATCTTTATATGTCCTCATTGGCCTAGTCATCCCCATTGTGACTATTGATGACCCAGACTCAAGGAAAACCCAGGCATCACTGTAATATGAGAGTTTCTTTTAGTCTCATTAACCATTAATTAATCTCTACTCAGGTCATGAAGAGAAACACACCCAAGGAGTCGGCATGGTGTTAGACAAAGAGGCCACCAGGGCATTTATTGGTTGGAAGCCAGTCAACAAACGTATCATCACATTCCGCCTCTTGTCGAGGCATTGGAAAACCACCATTGTCCAAGTGTATGCACCAATTGAAGAGGCAAATGATGATGAAAAAGCTGAATTCCAGGAGAAGCTGCAAAACACATTCAACTATATTCCCAGCTAAGATGTGAAACTGTTAATGGGTGACTTGAATGAACAGACTGACAAGAGCAGGTAAGGTATGGAAATTGTTAATGGACTTTATGGATCAGCGCTGAAGACCATTGACAACAGGAAATGCCTATGGCTTTTTTGCAGCATCAACAGCCTTACCATAAGAAGACCTGGAGATCTGATGGCACTACCAGCAACAACAAGCACTTTAAGCTACATCATTTGTATGAAAAAGTGCTTTATAAATACATGTTGTTGTTGTTGTAAAACAAAACAAACAATGAGACTGACTAAATTTGCATCAGCCAGCATTGTCAGAGCATGCAGCGGTGCAGATGTGGGCTCAGACTCATCTTCTATGAGCTGAAGTAAAGCTGTGTTTGAGGAGGCTCATCAAAAAGGAGAAGATCAAACCCTATACAAATGATAGCCTGAAGGACCGGCCGTGTCACAGCAATACCAGATTATGCTATGGAACAGATTCCAAAACCCCTACTCGAACCGCCATCTTATTGTGGTGGAGGGGTTTGCGTGTCCTAATGGTCCTAAGAGCTCTGTTGTCCAGGGATTTACAGAAAGTGTAGAAAGAACAATTGGGAAAAGAAGTGGGTCAAAGAGGGAGAAATGGATTCAGGATGCTTATTGATGAAAGGAAAATGGCAAAGAGCAACAGAGACAGCGTAACAACAGCACAATAGAAGGCAAGATGTGTCAGAGAACATCAGGACTTGGATTGACATATGATTGGAGCTCCCATGGAGATAAGAAAGCCTGGCTACATAAGAAAGACACCCAGGCAGAAGAAGCAGCTAGGCTAAGATGTCAAGACCTTATACTGTATTGTGTAGGAACTAACAGAATAAAAGAGCAACTCAAATGTGCAGACAATTCAGGAAAGATTCTGATTACAACAGAGGAGCAAGGTCAGCACTGGATGGAGCACTTCCAAGAAACACAGAATCAACCGAGCCCAGTATTCTTGTACAGCTTTGATCAGGTGCCTGCTCAGGCAGCCCTGAATGTAAGAGAAGAACCAGTCACTAAGCGGGAGACAGCAACAGCAATCAAGGTGATGAAAGTGCCACACAACTGGCAGGATGAAGCAATAGTGAATTTACCAAAAACAGCTAGTGCAGCATCAGCTGCTGTCTATTCCTGGCCAGGTGTTCTGCACAGTGCTTCTGAGTAGGCTGTGTGCGGTGCAAACACAGTACTACTGGAAGAACAAGCTGGTTTCCATAGCAACCACTCCTGCACAGAACATATCTTCATTGTCAAAAATATCACCAAAGAGTGTGTTGAACATCAAAGACCACTAGTTCTGCATTTTACTGACTTCAAGAATGCATTTGATAGCATTCACAGAGAGCCCTTCTGGAATATCATCTGGTCTTACAGTGTTCCCCAGAGCTACGTCAACATCTTCAGATGAACTCCTACTGATGGGTTAAGACAGAAACTGGAAGAACAGACATTTTCAATATCATCACTGGCGTGTGACAAGGGTTTGCTCTGTCCACTCTTCTCCACTTTTTAGTGGTTGATTTTGTTCTCAAGAGAACAACAAGGGGACCCGGTTGAGGTATACCATGGAAAGACCAAACTAGGCTGAAAGACCTAGACTTTGCCAATGATATTGTCCTACTGGCAAAGAATGATGGAAACTTACAGAGGCTCACATCGGATCTAGAACAGAATGCTGAGAGAAAAATGAAGGTGGACAATAGCCTCAATCAAACCACAATGGCCATCCAGGTCAACCAGATAAAAATTGAAACAACGGACGACTTCACCTAACTAGGCAACACAGTAAGCAATGATGGTGACATTGATGCTGATGTTAACTGTAGAATCAGCAAGACAGCAGAGGTTTTTCAAAGAATGTTCTCCATCTGGTCTGCAACCACCATTACCATTACCATTGACGTGAAACTCCAGCTCTATAACACCGTTGTTCTACCAGCAGCCATCTATGCCAATGAAACATGGAATAGTTATGGTTAGAAATGATAAGAAGCTGAATGTGTTTCACTAAAGATGCCTGAACCAGATCTTGAAGATAATCTGGCATGACCACATTACTAAGGAAGAGGTATGAAGAAGCACAAAGGCACATCCACTGTCTGAAATTGTTGCAGAGCAACGAATGAGGCTGGTTGGCAATATCCTTCATACTTCCATTCAAAGACGGCCATAAAATGGATTCCACCTGTAGGGAAGCAAAAACGAGGAAGGCCAAAGCTCACATGGCACAGAACATTCCACAATGACCTGAAACAAATTAACATCACCTGTCAAGATGCTGAAGGAGTAGCAGCTGATTGAAAAAGAACAGCACCAACTTGTTGCCCAATTTGCCCAAAGACACAGGATGACCTAAGTCTAAGTCTAAGTAAGTAATCATTAATTATGGATTTACAAATCTTACACTATACAATACAAAGAGATATATTATCACCCATGTAAGCCACCTCAGACCATTCCAAAATGAAGTTATTTTACTATGTCGCATTGCACAGAGATAACCACTTTGTTAATACTTTGTAAGTGCTATTATGACCTAATATGTACCTAATCTAAAGTGTTACCAATAAAAAAACACAACAGAGCATATGACTGCTTATGAGTTAATCTACTAACGAATCACACCTTTGATGTAAAGCATTACAAATTGAAAGTAAATATACGAAAAGTAATGAGACTGATTTTTTATTTACCAAAGTTTTTATTTTTTTCAAACATCAATGTTATCCCCTTCAAAGTAGTTCCCTTGGGCAGCTACACATCGATGGAGACGTTGTTCCCACTGTTGGTAGCAGCACTGGAAGTCTTCAACCGGTATGGTCTTCAGCATGTCCGTTACACTCTTTTGGATGTTTTCTAAAGTCCCGAAATGACGTCCTTTGAGGACATTTTCAGTTTAGGAAAAAGGAAAAAGTCACACGGACTGAGGTCGGGTGAATAAGGGGGCTGGGGAACCACAGGAATGCCTTTTGTGGTCAAAAATTCTGTTGGAGAGGGCAGTTTTTCGGCACCATTTTGGCACAGACCTTTCGCATGTGCAAATGTTCAGTCAAAATTTGATGAACGGTAAATCTGTTCAAATTTAATTGTTCACTCAACATTCTTAATGTTAAACGACGGTCTGATCTCACAAGAGTGTTCACATGTTCGATGTTTTCATTGGTTTTCGAAGTTGAAGTCCTCCCTGAACGGTGTTCATCTTCAACGTGTTTTCTGCCTTGCAAAAATGATTTGTGCCAGCGAAAAACTTGAGCTCGGGATAAAGAATGTTCCCCATAGGCCTGTTTTAACTTTTCAAACATCACACTTGCCGTTTAATGGCACAACGTTGCTCCAAATTCCGCTGTTCCATTTTGCGTGACGCACAACCAAAAACACAACTTT